>NC_046156.1:153153757-153163611 GCF_011064425.1 Rattus rattus | reverse complement strand
TAGTTTATTTATGTTTTCCTTTCTCTAAGGGAGTTTTTCATGTCTTTCTTGATGTCCTCCAGCATCATGATCAAATATGATTTTGAAACTAGATCTTGCTTTTCTGGTGTGTTTGGATATTCTGTGTTTGCTTTGGTAGGAGAATTGGGCTCCGATGATGCCATGTAATCTTGGTTTCTGTTGCTTGGGTTCCTGAGCTTGCCTCTCGCCATCAGATTATCTCTAGTGTTACTTTGTTCTGCTATTTCTGACAGTCGATAGACTGTCCTATAAGCCTGTGTGTCAGGAGTGCTGTAGACCTGTTTTCCTGTTTTCTTTCAGCCAGTTATGGGAACAGAGTGTTCTGCTTTCAGGCGTGTAGTTTTTCCTATCTACAGGTCTTCAGCTGTTCCTGTGGGCCTATACCCTGAGTTCACCAGGCAGGTCACTTGGAGCAGGAAAGTTGGTCTTACCTGTGGTCCTGAGGCTCAAGTTTGCTCATGGGGTGCTGCTTATGAGCTCTCCTTGGGGGCAGCAACCAGGAGGAGGATTGGCGCCGCCCTTTCCGTGAGCCCTGGTGCACCAGAGTCCCAGATGGCATTTGGTGTTTTCCTCTGGAGTCAGAGATGTGGGCAGAATGCAGTCTCTTCTGGTTTCCCAGGCATGTCTGCCTCTCTGAAGGTTTAGCTCTCCCTCCCACGGGATTTGGGTGCAGAGAACTGTTTATCCAGTCGGTCTCTTCAGGTTCCGGCGGTGTCTCAGATGCAGTGGACTTGCTGCTCCTGTGCCCTTATCCAAGGGAACCCAGAGGCTGTATACAGTTTCCTCTTGGGCCAGGGATGTGGGCAGGGGTGGGCAGTGTTGGTGGTCTCTTCTGCTCTGCAGTCTCAGGAGTGCCCACCTGTCCGGGCAGTGAGCTCTCTCTCCCACGGGGTTTGGGAGCAGTGAGCTGGAGGCAGGGAGCAGGAGATTGGGACTCCTGATAAAAACCAGAAGTGTCTGGTCCTAGAGGAATTTTGCCTCTGTGTGTCCTGAGGCCACCCGTCAGGTCGCTTGCAGCAGAAAAGTTTGTCTTATCTGTGGTCCCAAGGCTCTAGTTTGCTCATGGGGTGTTCCTTATGAGCTCTCCCCGGGGGCAGCAACCAGGAGGAGGATCGGCGCTGCCCTCTCCAGGAGCACCCGTGAACCAGAGTCCCAGATGGCATTTGGTGTTTTCCTCTGGAGTCAGAGATGTGGGCAGAGTGTAGTCTCTTCTGGTTTCCCAGGCATGTCTGCCTCTCTGAAGGTTTAGATCTCCCTCCCACGGGATTTGTAGGGATTTTTTTAAAGTTCTTTGTATATTCTGCCTCTAGTACTTTTCAGCTATATAGCTGGTAGAACAATGTTTTCCCAATCTGTAAGCTGCCTCTTCAACTGATTAACAGTTTCTTTTGTGATAGAGCAGCTTTTCATTTTATGAAGCCCCACAAATTGATCATTAGTTCTATTTCCTTGGTGACCAGAGTCCTTCAGAAAGTCCTTCCCTTAGACTACATCCTGAAATGATTCCTAGTTTTTCTAGAGAAGTTTCAGAGTTTCAAGTCTATCATTGAGATTATTGTTTCTTTTAATTTGGAATTGACTTGTTTCCAGGGTGAGAGAAGCAAGTTTCATTTTTCTACATGTGTATCCAGTTTCCCTATACCATCTATTAAATATGTTCTCTTTTCTGCAATGTATACTTTTGGCATCCATATTAAAATTCAGTCAGCTCTCGATAACTAAAGTTATACATCTGGATCTTTGGTTCCGTTCCATTTTTGTGCCAGCACCATGCCATTTTCAGTACCATTGCTCTGTAGTAGAGCATTAGATTGAGTTTGGTCATATCTCTGGAAGTTTTTAAGTATTTGGATTTCTTTTCTTTTCCTTTTTTTGTTCCTTTGTTCCATTTGTTTATTTTTGTTTTTTGGCTATCTAGAGTCAGGGTCTTTTGTGCTTCCATACACATTTTAAAATGGGGTTTCTAGTTTCTGTGAACAATTGTATTCAAGTTTTGGAGGAAATTGCATTCAATCTACTGTTTGCTTTTGGTAGGATGGCTATTTTCACAGTAACCCTACCAAAACCATGAGCATGGAAAGTCTTTTATCTATTATCACTTTTAATTTCTTTCTTTAGTGCCTCAACATTTTCATTGTGCAAGTCTTTTTCTTCCTTGGTCAGAAGGGTTCCAATATTTTTTAATGCTTTTATAAATTGTACCATTTACCTAATATTTTTCTTGGTATGTTTATCGTTTGTATATAAAAAGGCTACTGATTTTTTTCTTTTTTTTTAAACATTTTTTTAAGATTTATTTATTTATTTATTTATTTATTATATATAAGTACACTGTAGCTGTCTTCAGACACACCAGAAGAGGGCATCGGATCTCTTTACAGATGGTTGTGAGCCACCATGTGGTTGCTGGGAATTGAACTCATGACCTCTGGAAGAGCAGTCGGGTGCTCTTAACCGCTGAGCCATCTCTCCAGCCCAAGGCTACTGATTTTTATGTGTTAGTTTCATACCTGCTACTGTACTAATTTTATTTCTCAGATTAGGAGATTTCTGGTGTAGTCTTTAGCACCTTTTATGTATAGCGTCAGAATATCTTCAAGTAAGGATACTTTGACTCCTACCTTTTATAGTTTTATCTCCTCTATAATAACTCTTGTTATTTAAGCTGAGACTTCAAGAACTATGTTGAACGTGGAGGGAGTAGATAACCTTGACTTGGTCCTGATTTTTGTTGAAATGCTTTATAATTTTACCCTTTGAAATGTAATTCATGTTACTGTGCTAAGCATTTTGAGCAAGCAATCTTGGGACAAGAAATAAATCTTACATCAAATGACACTGATAATCAAAAATCAATACTCAATAGCTACAAAAATTAATATGCATATAAGTAACACTGAATGGATGAAGAATATATAAATATACGCATATATGTGATAATAATAACTGAAGGAAAAAGCCATGAATTTGAGAGGGATCAAGGAGTCATATGGGAAAGGCTAGAAGAAAGAACAAGAAGGGGGAAAGTTTATATTTTAGTAAAATAAAAATAAACTAATCTTTATTTCTGACTAGTACTTAGGTAATCTGAAATCCAAATTGAAACCATGTGGCCAATTTTATGAAAGTATAGAATGTCTTTAGAAAGACACTCCCTTTATAAAAATGAAGAAAAGAGGAAAAAGAAGTATTTGGTTCTTTACCTGAAATAGTTCTCTGATTTGAACGAGAGAAGGAAGTATTAGACAATGAAAGCCCCAACTCACTGCAGGGACGTTATAATGTCTGATTGTTCTCCTTTCAGTTCTCACCTCCATGTCCAGTCTTCTGACAACTATGTTCATAGACTCATTTTCCTGAAAAAATGACCCTGTCACTCTTCCCTGTCAATCACAGGGAAACAGGAAGAATTGCCATTCTTGCTCCAAATCAGAACCCATCTTCTCTTCAAGCTTTGATTAAGAGGAAAATACTTTATATAAGTCTTTTAAAAAGTGGAATTATATCTTAGGCAATGATACTAAGTATTACCTTACATTCTATTTGAAAAAAATTGTTTTTACAAAATCATTTTAACAAATTTGAACAAGAATTTCCACTAAATACTTTCTATCCACCAATTAAACCCAAGTGCAGAGAACTGTCATAGTTTCTGGTATCATTAGTACAATCATCTGAACTCTACTTCACATTGGAGTATACCCACTGCCATTTGTGCCCCTGATTCTAACAGCGTAGATTCAAGGGCAATTTAGTGCTCAGTGTCATCCGTATATACTGATCCTCCTATCCTGGTGTCTTAGGCACACCTCAAGATCTAGCCTGCTTCCCTGGCTCTCTGCTTTGATTCTTGACCTGAAGCTAGCAACATTCTCAATGAGATCTTGGTTTGGTTTCTCTCTAACCTATTCTTCAACACTATCAGTCAACTCAATTCTCTCTCTATCATTCTGACATCATTGTTGATGCTACCCATTGTGATGCTCTATCAATCTCAGTTGCTATTCCCTCCTCCCTCTTCTACTACTCCTTTATTTCTTAATCTTTAGCCTCTAGACTCTTCTATATCCTAGTTGACAGATTTCTCTATGGTGAAGTTATTCATTTTATTATAACATTATTTTCTGATTTTTTTCTATTTTTCTCCAACATTATGAGATAATTTACTAGTATAAATCTTTTGTGGTTTTATACATGGTGATTAAACCATGCTAATTGGGTTTTAAAGTAGTTCCTGGCTGATAATTTTCATTGGTGTTTTGTGTTTGAGAAACCCTACAGTGCTCTACCAATCTGATATTGTTTTCCTGACTAGTAATGAGAAAAGTAAGAAAAAAATTAAACATTGATCTTTCTGAACTCAAGGATATACATTGTCCATTATAAGGGCAGGTTTTTTTAACCAGAGACATATTTTGCGTAGGATGTTCTTAAAAATTCTGATTCTGAAAGTTATAGGAGCCGCCAGAACAATGCCACGACTGAGCCAGCATTGGTAACTACCTGATTCTTCTAACAGAAGGTAACCCACCCTGGAAATTAAGCCAAAATTGCTGTTAAAAGTAATAGCATGGTTATTTATTAATAACACTTCACAGATCCATGAGGTGCACTACACTCAAAACCTTGCACATACCAGCTCCATAAACGATGTATTCAAACATATGTTGTCCTCAGTGTGATGTATGCAAGTATATGCTGTCTTCAGTATCTTTCCTTCTCTGTCATCTTTTCCAGACCTCAAATTAGTGTCAGCTGTTTAAAATCAATAATCCATTCATTTTAAGTCTATAAGGAGGAAGCTTTACTCTCTTTAGGTCTAGTACTCTTCCTTAAGGACTAAAATTCTGTTCGTGTGGTTATAATCTGTGAGCACCTTCAGGCTGGCACAGAGGAAATGAACAACCATGGACCAGCTGCTGTTTAATAATGACCGATGAAGAAATCTACAGGATAGCATCATTCATATAAGGAGATCAAATTTTGACCTAAATAGCCTGAGTAAGTTTTTTCTATTAAAAGGTAGCATGAGTATTTTCTGATGTGAGAAGGTATTATATCACTGTACCACAACTAAAACCAAGACTCAAAATCATTTTCTTTCACACTTACTGAGCACTTTGTAGCTTCAAGTCAAGTGTTAATTTTCAAAATTAGAAACCGTGATGCACAGAATAATTAAAATTTGGGGATAGAGAGCTAGCTCAAAGGTTAAGAGTAGTTGGTGCTCTTGTAAAAGAGTTCAGTTCTTAGAACCCACATCATGGGTCCATTTCCAAAAGACCCAACACCCACTTCTGTAGGCAGAATGCATGTACATGGTGCACATACGTGCATTTAGACAAAAAACTTCCAAGCATAAAATAAAAGATTATGTTGTTATTTATATATTTTAAATCAAATGTATAATCAAAATTCCCAAAGATTTTAGGGTAGCAAGTAAAACTTCAGTCACATGGACTTAAAACACAGAAGCAAAGCATCTCTGTCAATATTTTAATAAATATGTGAGTGATCATACTCTTTCCCATAGTCACAGAAGGGTTATAAATGGGGTATGAGGATATCTTAGGAATCGATTAAGGGTTTACTGGAAGGTAGAAAGAGAAAGCCAGACTGTAGGTCTTCAGATTTATTCATGATGCTGGACCTAATGTTTCTATAATGCTCACACATTGCCAGAAGCCTTTACTCAATGCCATCAATTGTGGTTTTCCTGTAAATCAACGAAACACTTTAACATTTTACCTTTGAAGCAAAAAATACCTAGACATTATGGTTCATCTGACTAGATTTTCATATAAGGTATAAAGGAGATGGACATAATTGATGGTTAGTCGAGAATTAAAGGACTGAGCTGAGTTCAGTTGATTCTGGAATAGGTCCAAAGAAGGCAGAGAATACTAGCTACCCCTGGGAGGGCAGCCTATGAGAGCTTTATGCCAGGAAAGAGTTTTAAACAGCAGGAAATGAATCAGGATATATTCACCTCACTGATTCAGGAGGGCCAGACAGACAGGAAACTAGAAAAAAATGTACCAAGCTTTGAAAAATGCTCATTGAAAACGACATTTTGCCAAGATGAACTCCTATTTCCCAGGTTTATTTGTCTACCCAAGTGTTCTTCTCATCTATAAAGTATTATACCAGAATGATTTCTATAAAATAATGTATATCTAATCTCTACATTGTTGTTTTTCTTAAAAAGATAGTATGCTCTAAATTTTGACCTGCTGTCAGGTATTTTATCCTTTTGTGAACTCTAAAAATAGGTGAAGGGGAGGATCCCAGGATTTAATGGTGCACAGAGGAAACTACCAGATACAAATCTGGTAAACAAAAGACAAACTAATTAGATTTAGGTTTTTGTCTTGGAGAGACAAGCAACACTGTGATGCTCCTAATTTATTTTATTTGAACTCTATCCCTCCTCAAAGGATTCTGCATAACTTAGTAGATACACTTTATAAATCTTACATTTCTCTCTTGAAAAGTTAACAAGATATTTCTAAAAGTACTTTGGCACTTTGTCAATAATTTTATACATCATAAAATTGAATTCATGAGGTTTGCTTAAGCTTTCTTTACTAATGGGGAGAATCAAGTTCTTGTTGCTTAAATATAACTATTTCTCAACACCATAAACATTTTCCACTATAAGAATCAGTTGTTTAGGGGGCTGGAGAGATGGCTCAGTGGTTAAGAGCACTGACTGCTCTTCCAGAGGTCCTGAGTTCAAATCCCAGCAACCACATGGTGGCTCACAACCATGAGATCAGATGCCCTCTTCTGGTGTGTCTGAAGACAGCTACAGTGTACTTATATATTATAAATAAATAAATCTTTAAAAAAAGAATTGGTTGTTTATTCCATCTATTTTCTCCTCAATGACAGGTCACAGTCTCTTCCACTTCTGTTGGTATTGAGAAGGAGGGGATAAAGGATACACAGCCTGGTTCCATAATGCATTAGAGGACAGCTTCTAAAGATGAAAAAAATCACTCAGATAACTTCTAACCAAATAGACCATTGGAAGCCAGAAATAATTATTCTAACAGAACAGAAGAACCTGAAGAGTACATTTGTGTGTATTTTATGTTTGGACTCTGTTCAATTTCATCCTTCTTTAGTTTTCTTTTATTTTATTGCTCAGTAATATTAATTAAAATCAGACAATTATTTAGAATATAGATGATAGATATGATAAATAACAGATAGATTATTGATGGTGATGGATATGAACAGAATGGGTAGATAGATAGATAGATAGATAGATATGATATGATAGATAGATAGATAGATGATAGATGAATAGATGATAGATAGATAGATAGAATGGATGATAGATAGATGAATAGATGATAGATGATAGATAGATGATAGATAGATAGATGAGATAGATAGATAGATAGATAGATAGATAGATAGATAGATAGATAGATAGATAGATGGATGGATAGATAGATATACAGAAGGATGATGGATATGTGTAGTGTATTAATATATATATATATATATTAAGTAATCAGTAACTCCTCATACCAACATTGTGAGACACTGAACTGTGATGCTCCCTTTGTAGATTAATAAACAGAACTTAGCACAACTGTAAACTCATTTGCATTTTACCAAGTGTTGCCAAAACTTTCTGAACAAATGTCACAAGCTATTTACTAAACAATTTTCATGTAGTGTAAAAGCAGGGGCAATTTCTTTTTTCTAATTACTAGTATTTTACCTAAAATACTATTTCAAGTTTAAGAACTTGTGTACAGCAATGATTTGAATTGCTAATTGAACCTTTCACAATCAGGCCTAATCTAGATAAGTCTTTTCACTTCATTCCTCAGCCCTGAAAGAGACGTCCTCCCCAGAAGTTAGCAAGCACACCCTCATCCAGCTCTGAGAGGGGAGCAGGCTTTCCCTCATTGTTTCCAGATGCCACACTGTCACATTGGCAGCCATTATTGTAAGTTTCTTCCAGAAGAAGAACGGAGTTCTGTACGTTCATCATTTTCAAGGTAGGTCTTCTCCTTCTCATTGTCTTGAAAAGGAAACCATGATGTGTAGAGGCAATAGCCAAGAGGTTTGCATGCTTGATGCAATCTTAATGTGAAACAAAGGTAACTATTTTGTCACCAAAATCTGGCTCTGATAATGTGTCTCATTGGGTTACTGACATTATCTACCATTATAGTAAGTTAATCTTTTGTTGGGGAAAAGGGCTAAGATTGGTGTCAATAAGATAATCTTTCAACAGCTAGGACTAACAAAAAGCAATAGGACAGGTCTCTGGTTATGTTTCAAAGCTTAAACACTTATTTTGCCCACCCATGCTACCTATTTTGACCTCTTTCTTCCCCCCCTTTGCTGTCTTCACGGGACTGAGAACATATATAAGCCCTTTAACAAATTCTTCATTTTTTCCCCCACTAGTAGTATAGCTTCCTTTTATATGCCTCAGTTCAAGACCTATACATACCCAATTATTTTGTTTATTCAGTTGCCCTCAGTCTTCATTTTCAGTATTACTCATCTACCCTTTAACATCTTTAATTCCATAAACAAATAATTATTCTGATAATATTCACCCTCTCCACTGTCATTCCCTTCCTCTCTCCAAATACCATGTTCTTCTCAGGAGTTCTCTCCTTCCTTTATGTCCTTTTTAGCCCACTAAGATTTAATTAGAGCTCTTTGCATGAAAAGGTGTGGGGTTATTAGTGAAAACATAGAACTTATCATGGCTACACCCTTTAAAGGAAAATGAAAGCCTTCCCCTATTTAAGCTCTACCAGGGTTAGGGGGGCAGAGCCATTATAAACACCCAAACCTGAAATGACAGATCCTTTCATCTTAATTAAAGACTGGCCATGTTTATTAACAAGTGAAGATACATTAAACGATTATTACAGAGGTAAAACTGCTGAGTCCTGAATTCAGACAATCTAGAGAATGTTTCTAGGGTTCAAATTTAGCACCAGATTCCGAAAGAGTGTGGTACAAAATGAATTCCAAGTCTCTACTCCTGGGACACTAAGAGTTTAGCATGGAAGAAAAGAATACTCAAGCACAAAAAATAAATTCAATGACAAAATGTGTTATAGCCATTATAATGCAATGAAATTTCCTGCATCCTTCTAAGAGCAATGATAACTGATCTGGATAGAGGTGAAAAAGCATGGAAAGAGCAGAGACCATCTCAAGGAAAGCTCTGGAACACTTAAACTGCTTAATTTGACTTGGATCAATGAAAAGAAAATGATCCCATGTGTGGCGAAGAGGCGAATTAGGGCAGGGATGAATGGACTTGTTTATTATTTTGCTCTCAACGTATTTTAGAGTAATTAAATTAATACCAACAGAGTTTTGTTTCAAAATAATTAGAATACCTGGTATGCAGCGAGTAACTTAGAATGCAACAGGAGAAAACGCAGAGATGTAGTCTTCTTTTTTTTTTTTTCCTTTTTTTTTTTTTTATTATTAACTTGAGTATTTCTTATATACATTTCGAATGTTATTCCCTTTCCCGGTTTCCGGGCAAACATCCCCCTCCCCCCTCCCCTTCCTTATGGGTGTTCCCCTCCCAACCCTTCCCCCATTGCTGCCCTCTCCCCAACAGTCTAGTTCACTAGGGGTTCAGTCTTAGCAGGACCCAGGGCTTCCCCTTCCACTGGTGCTCTTACTAGGATATTCATTGCAACCTACGAGGTCAGAGTCCAGGGTCAGTCCATGTATAGTCTTTGGGTAGTGGCTTAGTCCCTGGAAACTCTGGTTGCTTGGCATTGCTGTACATATGGGGTCTCGAGCTCCTTCAAGCTCTTCCAGTTCTT
>NC_046156.1:153102838-153153657 GCF_011064425.1 Rattus rattus | reverse complement strand
TGTCCACACAAAGACAGTCACAGAGACACACACCACCAGCACAGAGGCGCCGATGAGGCCAGCCGCTACTGGTGACACATCTGAAGGCAGAGACCAGAGTTATATCAAAACATGACTTCCATTCCTGTCAAGAGAGTGCTTCTCCTGGGGCCAAACTAATCCTCACTTCAGCCTGCACAGTGGGAGTCCAGGCTTTGGAGCTTTTGCCCCTCACAGCCCAGGAGGGGAGCCAAACCCTTGCCTTCCTGCTAAAGCCACAGAACACATTCACAGAGCACATTTGCCTAGCTACTGTTGTCTGAGACAAGGTTTCATTACGTAACCCTGGCTTGTCCTGCAAACTGCTCTGTAGACTAGGCTGGCCTGGATCACACAGAGACTGCTTGTCTGAGCCCCCCAAGTCTGGCTCACTTAGCTTCTTAATGTACCTATACGTAGTGTCTCATCTGATATTTGTAAAAATTTAGTAACATTGTAGATGTATGGGTGTTTTGTCGGCATGTCTGTCTGTCTGTCTGTGCAGCCCAACAGCCTGGTGCCCATGGAGGGCAGAAGGTGTTTGGTAACTTGGAACTGGAATTACAGATGGTTGCAAGCTACCGCATGGGTGCTGGGAATTGAACCCTGTCCTCTGGAAGAGCAGTCTTTGCTCTTAACCAAAAAGCCGTCTTGACAGTCCCTGACTCTTCTTTTTTAAAACCTTTAAAGCACTTGCAGATTTGACTGTTCAGTGTGATTTGTGCTTCTCAGAAAGTGGAGTGTTTGAAGGTCGCCTTTTGTGCAGGAATCTGTTCACCTCAGCCCCCGCACATGGCATGAGCTGTGCTGTCGGTGTCAGGGAGGCATTCCAGTACACCCAATACCGACTTCGAACAGCCAGGCTCTTGCTAACTGACTAAGAGCCGTGTGGGGAGAGGGTATGGTGCTGAATTTAGTTGGTCTCAGAAGGGTGACTGAATGGTCAGAGTGGGCATGAAGACGGCAGAGTACTGAGCCATGACGAGTGCCTCATGCCTGCAAACATGAGGGAGGCTGAGCCAGGAGGCTGTTGCAAGGCCAGAGCTAGCCTGACTAATGTCTCATCTAGCGAGCTTCCGGTCTCTAGATTACCATGACACTCCACCTAAAAAAAAAAAAAAAGACTAGTGGGCTGCTCTGGGGGCAAAGGTGTTTGTCACCAGGTCAAAGGCCTAAATTCACCTCCAGTAATCACAAGGGAAACAACACCTCCTGAAAGTCCTCCGACCTCTGTACACCTAGTGTGTGTCTCTCTCACCCAACACAATGAATAAATAAATGTGGAAATGGAAAATGGAAAATAAAACGAAGGAAAGAAAGAAGCTCTGGGTTTACAGAACATATATTTTTTAACTTGTTATAAAATCTCAGGTCCTAGGTCCCTAAAATACAAGTGTCCACTGGAGTAACAATTACTTTCTAGCGTTTTACTTTATTTTTTAAATAAATCTTTTTTAAAAAGATTTAATTATTTATTATATATAAGTACACTGTTATTTATTATATATAAGTACACTGTAGCTGTCTTCAGACACACAAGAAGAGGGCATCAGTCTCATTACAGATGGTTGTGAGCCACCATGTGGTTGCTGGGAATTGAACTCAGGACCTCTGGAAGAGCAGTCAGTGCTCTTAACCACTGAGCCATCTCCAGCTCAGCATTTTAAATAGAAAGAAAATGTGAAATGTCATTTCCTTTGCTTGCTTGCTTGCTTGCTTGCTTTCTTTCTTTCTTTCTTGAGCTAAATCCCCAACCCGCTTGCTTGCTTGCTTGCTTTCCTTCCTTCTTTCTTTCTTTCTTTCTTTCTTTCTTTCTTTCTCTCTTTCTTTTTTTCTTTCTTTCTTTCAACAGGGTCTTACTGTGTAGCCTTGGCTGCCCTGGAACTCCATTTGTAGACCAGGCTGCCCTTGAACTCACAGACATCTGGATGCCTCTGACTCCTGAGTGCTGAAATTAAAGGAATTTCACACATGCCACCTAAAATATAATTTTCTTTTAAGACCCTCTTTAAGTAGCTTATTGATTGATTAGTTGATTTCTGGGCTATGTAGCCCACTCAGGGCAGCCAACATGCTAGGCAGTCCGCTGCTGGGCTATATCCCTAGCATTCATTTTTCTTCTTAAAAGCACAAACTTAGCCAGGGTGCTGGTGGTGCATACCCTTAATCTCAGCATTCAGGAGGCAGAAGCAGAGGCAGAGGCAGATGGATCTCTGTGAGTTCCAGGCCATCCTGATCTACAGAGTGTGTTCTAGGACAGCCAAGGCTAGACAGAGAAACCCTGTCTCAGAAGGAAAAAGAAAAAAGAGGCTGCATATATAATCAGCACAGTGCTTCTTTGAGGGGCCTGGGGTTTGAGTTCAGCACCACATAAAACCAAGCATGGTGGTTACACCTGCAGTCCCAGCACTAGGGAAGTGGCAGCAGGAAGGTATCAGGTTCAAGGCCAACCTGGGCTACCTGAGATCCCATCTCTACAGACGTAATTACATTATAGTTCAAAGCTGGCCTCAAGTCCCTTATTTTGGGCCCCAGCTTCCTCTGTATGGCTCTAACCATAGTCATCAGTTTCATAATGTTACCGTTTATTATCTTCCCTGGAACATAGCCCTTGTGAGGGCGGGTCATTTTGCTCGTTGGTGTAAGGCAGTGTTTAAAACACATAGCAGGCATGCAAAGGTACTGTCTGCTAGATAAGCAAATAACTAAAGACACAGAGCTGTGTCCTCTCGCTTCCCTCTTCCCTGCCATTAAAACTTTCTTTCCCCTAAAAGTCGGACCTGCCTGACTTAAGTTCATCGAAGCTAAATGGGTTTTACTACCTAAGGCCCATAGTTCCTGCTTACATTTTAGAGGAAAAACTGGAAGTCTGAAGAACTAAGGAAATAAATACAATTTTAGCCCATTCCAGACTCTTCCTAAATATCCTCATCTCCTTTACCGGGTATTTTCAGGGCTCACTGTCTCAGTTACTTGAGTCCACGGGCCCAGGCTCACCTCAGGAGAGAGGCTTCCCCTGCTCAACTCGTCACCTTCTTTGTTTTCTACCTGCTTATTACCCTGACCTGTGTTTGTCTGTCTGCTTTTCTTCATTAGACAAATTTAGTAAGAACAGAGCTGTCTTCTGTCTCTGTCTCGGCTTCTCAGCTGCCAAGAAGCAAACGGTTGTGGTCCAGTTTGTACTGTTATGCGGACCTGTTCCGACATGTGCCAGAGACATGGGGCCAGTGGACAAAGGACTGTGTTCTCTGAAACCACGAGCCAAATTAACCTTTTATCAAAAACAGAGACTTGGTCCACTGTTTCCTTCAACAACCTACAGTTTAGAAGCAGAGGGTATGAAGACACTATGAATGCAGACATCCAGGGTGAACACAAAACCCTCTGGAGACTGACAAGTCTGCCCACCTATAGGCAATAACTTAGTTAGGAAAAGTGGCACACCAGGGGCCACAGGCTTGGGCCCACACTGGGTTTGCTCTGACTCACACTGAACACACAGTCCTAGCTCTCATAGGCGGCAGTGCAACTGCATCTGCAGCAGACATCCTGCGCAGTGCTGACAATAATGAATGTCTCTGTCCTGACTCAGATATTTAAATGTGCACTTGTTAGGCCCCTGGAAGGCATTATGATAGAGACTTTTTATTAAGAATCAAAGAACTCATGGAACAAATGAATAGGACCAACGATGTCCCTGGTTTATAACCAAGGCGCCTCAGAATTTAGAACTCTTCCTTGGACTACAGATTGGCTAATGCCATTGCAGGTTTAACTTCTGACATTTTCGACACCAGAAAATCCAGTCTCTGGATTATGTATATGGATGAATTATATGTAATTGAGATGCTTGGAGAAAAAAATTACAAAAACAGGGTGAAGGTACTTCCTGCCATGACTGTTGAAGTCGTGTGATAGGAATTCTTCTGACTTCCACATGTACTTTTTTTTTTTCCTTTTCTTTTTTTCGGAGCTGAGGACCAAACCCAGGGCCTTGCGCTTGGTAGGCAAGCGCTCTACCACTGAGCTAAATCCCCAACCCCCCACATGTACTTTTTAAAAACAGAATTAAGGCTATGCACACATGAATAAATAAGATAAAGAGTGCACTGTTAATAATAGAAAGGCAGGCTAGGTGTGGTGGCACAGGCCTTTGATCTCTGCACTTGGGGGGCAGAGGCAGTCTACAAACTGAGTTCCAGGGAAGCCAGAGCTGTGATACAGAGAAATCCTGCCTTGGGTGGGGAAGAATAGAAAAGCAGGGTGCTAGAAACCCTGTCAAATGAAAATTTAAAGACACTAAAAAACTAATTGACTTAATCCTAATTGCTTTAGGCATTTTCACGGGAGAGGTTTGATTTGATATTACTCTGTAGAACAGACCAGCACCAGTGTGCACTGCCTGTGGAATACACTTTGGACTCAAAAGAGTCAAGCCAGGGTCAAGCACACAATTGTAATCAAACATGCAAAGCTAAAGGCTAGCTTGGGGGCTGCCCAGCTGGCAAAGCAGTTAAGAGAACTGGACCCAGGTTCCACAGGCCCAAGGTTCAATTCCCAGCACCCACATGATGGCTAACAACCTCTGTAACCACAATTCCAGGAGATCTGGTGGTCTTTCCTGGTTTCTACGGGCATGTACCTGCTGGTACACATGCGTACTTTCAGACAAAACACCCATATATATAAAATAAAAATAAATACTTTTTTCCTAGACAGAGTGTCATTACATAGCTCTGGCGGTCCTAAAACTCACTATGAAGATCAGGCTGGCCTTGAACTCACAGAGATTCCCCTGCCTCTCCCTTTGAGCAATGGGATTAAACGTGTGGGGCAGCCTCCACTCAGCCCAATGAATAAAATCTAAAAACAAATAAAAACCAATGTAAAAAGCCAGCCTGAGTTTCATGGTGAGACCTTGTTCCAAACAACAACAAAATCCTAAATAAATAAGTAAACAAATAAATAATAAAAGGGATTTCCCAATGGAGATTGGACCAGGTACTCATGAAATTTTCTTTCTTTAAAAAAGTTCCTAATGACATTTTTTTTTTTTTTTAATTCAGAGCTGGGGACCGAACCCAGGGCCTTGTGCTTGCTAGGCAAGCGCTCTACCACTGAGGTAAATCCCCAACCCCCTAATGACTTGTTTTTAATGATATATATTGGTGTTCTGCATGTGTATCTGTGTGAGGGTGTTAGATCCCTTAGAACTGGAGTCACTAACTTTCTAACAATGTTTTACCACTCAATGAAAGTTGAGAACCAGTAAGACATGACATGAACAGCTTTACTTTTGAGTAATACAGGTAAGGAGAAAGGCTGTTATCAACACAAGAAAGCGTGATGCGCATGTCCAGGCCTTATCCATACTCATGTTCACTTACATCACGCACTCGGGGAGATGAGTGCTTCCAGGGAGAAGCTAGGAGGCAAAAATCCCATCCTGCTCGTTTTCAAATCTGAGTTTCTGACATTTAGCAAAAGCTAAGTAAACCCCCATGTAAACAAGTGCATGGTCAATCAGAATGGCTCGAATATGAAGACATGGCTCTCCACTCCCCAGTCAGGAGCTTTCTGGCAGATTGAACGATAGGGACTGACATCCGAGGTAGTCCCGTGCTGTGTGTCTGTGCACACAGAGTGAATGAATGTTTCAACCAAAAAAGAAGAAAATCCTGATTGGTTACTTTTTGTTTTTCAAGGTCATGTCTAATTGAATGTTGACCTGTGTCCTCTGTCAAGTGCCAGGCTTTAAAGGACTTTGTAACCCATGGAAATGTCAGAGTGGCAGTTCTCTTTAGAACAATCTGTAAGGGTCTAGGGATCTGGAGACACATGGGATGTTCCCAATTCCTTCAGCCTCTGCTCAGACCAGAATTTTAAAAAAGATTAGATTATTTAATTTCTTTAAAAATATATTAAATGTTTTTTTATTTAATCTTTATGTGACTAGTCTAGATAGATGAGTGTTTTGCCTACTTGTATGCATGTGGACCACTTGTGTATGCCCGGTGCCTGTGAAACTCAGAAAGGGACACTGATTTCTCTGGGCTGGAGTTATGATCTTTGTGAATCTTCATGTGGGTTCTGGGAATTAATCTTAGAACCTTTGCAAGAGCAACAAGTTCTCCTAACTGTTAAGCTAGCAATTTAGTTCCCTGGGTATTTTGTTTGTTTGATTATTCTTTGAAACAGAGTGTCATGTAGCCCAGACTGGCCTCAAAATGGCTGATTAGTCAAAGCTGGCCTTGAATTTTTTTGTTTAATATTAAAAAAATTGGGCTAGAGAGATGGCTCAGCGGTTAAGAGCACTGACTGCTCTTCCAGAGGTCCTGAGTTCAATTCCCAGCAACCACATGGTGGCTCACAACCATCTGTAATGGGATTTGATGCCCTCTTCTGGTGTGTCTGAATTTACAGTGTACTCATATACATAAAATAAATAAATATATCTTTAAAAAAATTACTATGTGTGTGTGTGTGTGACATGCCATGGGTATATGGGTAGAGGTAGGTGACAGCTCTGTGGAGTCCTTTCTCTCCTTCCACCTTTATGTGGGCTCTAAGAGTAGAACTCAGGCTGTCAGGTTTGAGCCGAAGTGTACTCCATACCTGATCCAGCATCTTCCTGGCCCTGGCCTATGAATTCTGAATGTTCTGAACTCTACCTTCCCAGTGCTAGGATTGTAGTGTGAGCCATGCCTGGATCACTTTTTTATTTGGTTTTATTTTTTAGACAAGGTTTCACTCTCTAGCCCAGACTGACTGGACTCTCTCAGGCTTGCTTTGAACTCATGACAATTCTATCTCAGTCTCCCAAGTGCTGGGGTGCCTTGAGTCACCATTCCTGGCTTGTTTTTCTGAAACCAGTCTTAAGACCTTGTCCAGTCTGGTTTTGAACTCAGGAAGTAGCCCTCAGTTGGCCTTGAACTCAGGAAGTAAAGAAACCACAAGTCTAGGTTCTGTTTCATCTACTTTCATAGGCTCTAGAATTGTAATTAGAGGAAGGACTCTGCTGGAAAAGGAGAGTTTAAGAAGCAAAAGAATGTGAAGAAAATCTTGGGTTTCTCACAAAATGGATTTCAGTTTGGGAAACTCTAGACTTAAAGGATAGAGACAGAAAGCAAAGTCGAAGAAATACAGTAAGATCCAGCCAGCCTTGGGGGTCAATCCAGCCTTGGGGTCAAACAGGAACAAGGGCTGAGGGGTGTGAAGGTCCATTGTCTGGATGCTTTCTCTGAGATCTGATGTCTTATTATGTTGCGAGAATACAGAACATTGGGTTCTGTTCAGTTCCATATACCTCTTACTTGGGAGCGGAGAAAAGCCATTTTTTTTAAAGTTGGCTTGTGTCTCTACCTTAAATTTTGGAACCTAATGCTTACACCTGGATTGTCTGAGAGATATACTTTCTTAAGGAATATGAAGGTTCTAGGTTTGCTTTGCAGCAACTCTCACTCGATTATTCCAATCGAAGAACAATTTTATTTTACTTATTTATGTGGTCTGGTGCACAGCATGAGAAGTTTGCGCTCCTGAAACGTTATAGAGGAGTTCCTCAAGAGGAAAGGAAGTGGCCAAGCCTCTCTTGCTTTCTTTCCCACCTATTTACCACAGTGCTTTCTGCCCCAGGGAGTGTAAAAGTGCTCTCAGAGCCCAGAGGGCTAGGTCGTGGACCAGCCGCTCCGAGATGACGTAATGCTTTCTGTGGTACACAAAGCGGCCTCCCCCGGGCTGGGCCTCTCCAGCCCCTCCCCCAGGCCAGGATTGCCTCCCCTGCCAGCACCAGCGCGGGTGAGTCCCCCTTTTTGAAAAGCTAGACCAGGGAAACAGGGAACAAAGGCCCCGGAAGAGGCGCCTAGGCACTGCCAGGAGGTTCAGAAATAGACATCACGTCATCTCTCCGCCCGGCGGCGCCAAGCGCCATTTGGTAACACCGCGAAGGACTACACCATTACGGTGCAGAATGAAGCATGCAGGGCTAGCATTTTACCCCAGCCCTAGCAACCCTCTGACCGGCTTAAGGAGTGGCTTCATTTGTGCTCCCCACCCCCGCACCCTTCTTTCCCTGGAGGCCTCCGCCTCCCTTGGCTTCCAGCCCATAGTCTCCACGCTGCCATCTTGATGTCCCATCCCCCTTGCCACTTTCCTCTCCTGCAGCCCTCAGAAGTAGGAGGGGGAGGAAGGGGCACCGCCCTGCGTGCCCCTAGGGGAGGGCTCGGCCTACCCCACCTCTCTTCCTCCAGAAAAGGGGGGGGGCTGTTTCACATCCTCCGCAAGCTTGCCGTTTCTCACCTCCAGTCGTGCTGACAGTGCACCATCAAGGGTTTACCATCTAGGTTTAGCATCCTGGACTTGCCTATCCTCGGTGGCACTCTGCCCTTGCCAGTGCCTGCAGTCCACAGCTGAAATTCAGAGGCTCTCCACAGTCTTCTACTCACGACCTCAGGCCCTATTCTGGCTGGTCTGGCAATTAAAGAATCCCATTTGGACTCTACTCTCCGCCCATTCCTCAGCTATCTGGCTTTGCAACGGCACTGATGTCCCCCCAAATTAGTTTGTCAGGCTCTACTTACCAAAGCTGGGGCGTATATTTGTGATCTCAGCCATGTTGTAATCAGAGGCTGTTGATAGAAACACTTTTGCAGAGGTCAGACAACTTTGGAAATCTCGATCAGTACCGAGGCCCCGGCTGTAGACCTCCAGATCAAGGGAGGGGAAGGTGCATGGCCGACTGCTCCTGCGACAGTACGATCCTTGGTTGCTAGCTGCGTTTTCCTCTTAGATGCTCCAGGGATGCTCTGAGCTAAGGATGCAGGTGCAGTCAGACTGGTCCTGATGAGACATAGGCTCCGCCTCTTTCCGAATGGCCCTCGGCAGAAGACTCCGCCTCTGCCCGAAAGATTCCGGAAGCTCTTCGAGAGAAGACCCCTCCCACTGCCGAGTTTTCCCGAAGACGAGGCTCCGCCCATTCCCAGGCTGTGGGCGTTTGTGGCTAGAATTTCAAAGCCCAATAAGAAGTGTAGGTGTAGTGCTAGCTCAGTCACACATTCCTGTGACTATAGCAGTCGAGTGGGTGAGGAAGGAGAGTCAAGCGCAGTCTTGGGTAGGTCTCCAAATACAGAAGGGAGGAAGATAGTCGCTTTAGCGTCTTCTGAAGCTGTAATTCTTGTTGCCTGGGTTTATATAGATAGAAACTGAAACTTCTGGGTTTGAGAAATTGTGAAAAAAAATCTATACTGTTTTTCAGTATCGATGACCATTATTTTAGAGCACTCCTGAAACAGTAAAGGGATTTATAGAAATTTAGACTTGAGAAACTGACTAAAGATCAATCCTGGGCAGAAGCATGACGATTATGAGTTTTGGGCCAGTCTGAGGTATATAACAAGAACCAATCTCAAAAAAGCAAAAAACAATAATAAAGACCTAAAACCTTCTGGGCAGTGTTGGTCCATGTTTTTAAACCCAGTACCCTGGAGTATAAAACACCAGAAAATATCCAAAAAACATGAATGAATTTTTTTAACATTATGGCCCAGGCTCTGGGCACTTGGCTCTGGGCATCTTAGGAGCCAGAACTGGAATAACAGATACTGACTCCTTTTGATATTTGGGTATTTTTGTGAGCTCATCTGTCCTGCAGGGTCAGAATCTGCAAACTGGAAAATGTGATAAAAATATTCATTGGTCCACAGGATTTATTGTGGTGGCCAAATCACCCATTTTGAACATTTGAAGAGAACATTTTGAAAAATAAAGACTGTTATGCAGATATGAATAAATGACCTTTGATTTCAGCTATATGAAGCATCTCTCTGAATTTTAGGAATTCTCTTTTTTTTCCTATGTCCCAGGTATTTTGTGGGGAGGACGATTAGTTCTCAACTTAAACTATGGAAAGTATGGGTTCCGCACCCCCAGGTTTTGTGTTGGATATATAACTAGAGAAGAGTAGGAACTCCTCCCTCTCTCTCTCTCTCTCTCTCTCTCTCTCTCTCTCTCTCTCTCTCTCTCTCTCTGCCTCCCTCCTTCCCTTTCTCTCTTTCATTCTTCTTTTTGGAGACATGGTTTCTGTGTGTAGCCCTGGCCGTCCTGGAGCTCGTCCTGTAGACCAGCCTGTCCCGGAAATCAGAGATCTGCTTGCCTCTTCCCCATCCATCTATCTGTCATGTGTTGTGTTACTTTTCCCATGAACTAACCTATTAGGATTGTGGCTTCACCGGCCCTAAAATAAGATGGCGTCTATCGTTTGGCGCATGCTCCTTGACGCGCAGGTCCCGCGCCTTGGGGGCGCGCACGTCAGCCGGTGCCGTTGCGTTACTTCCGCTGGTGCAGAAGCTGAGTTTCCGCGGGATCAAGGCGGCCTCTGAGGGTACTGGATAGTGTGTGATGGGGCGGGAAGAGGCATGTTAGACGTGGGGCTTCCGGGCGGAGGCTGCCCAGGATGAGGGGCATTTGCTTCGAGGCTGGGTGCCCGGTGCGTGAGGGTAGCAGGGGTGTGCGTGGTGGTGCGGACTTGGGCTCGTGTTGAGCGCTGAGGTGGAGAGCGGAGCTAGGACTCACTGTGAAATGCTTGTTCAGGAGGGCTCTAGGGACTGCTCGCTCGTTGGCGTTAATTCACTCTCGGTCAACCTTTCCTGGCCTTCAAGGAGCAGACACTTGGAGGTACTGTAGTTTGAAGCGCTTGGAGTGATCCTTGCACAGTTCTAACTGAATAGCCTCTGCTGCTCCCCTCTCCTTGCTTCCCATCTACTTCCTCCTCCGTGAACCTTATGAAGTCATCTGTGAAATAAGGGATCGCCTAGGTTATTCCCACTCCTCTCCTTCCTCATTTACCCCCTCCCCGACAGATCAACGAATCTTCTCGTGGTTATTGAGCTTTACAAAGATAAGAACCTAGACTCGTAGGGTGAGAGGCCTCCCTTAATGTCCTAAAGAACGTGAATTGCGGAGGCTTAAGATTAGCTTTATAGATCAAACTCTGAGTTAGTTTTCTCTGGTACTGTTGAATGGTCTTTCAGGCGTGAAGGTTGCCAATGTGGCCTGGTCTTGGACCTGTTTATGAAAGTAAGGGTTTCCTGCATAGAAGGATGCAACGAGAGGCTGGGGATGAAATAATATGGAAGAATGCTTACCTTACATGCATAAAACTCTGGGTTCCTAACTCAATAAATGAGACGTGTTGAAACACCTGTTGTAGCAGCAGCAGAATCACAACTACGTGATCACCCTGAGATACACAGCAAGTTGGAATTCACCCATCAGTACCTATGAAAATGCTGACTGCTTGGTCCAATTGCAGCATAGCTTTGTTTATGCCCATTTTCATTCATTCATCTCTTCAGGGAACAGTCACAGAGTGTCTACAATACCCACATAATGCTGGATACTGGAGAAACCAGTTAAGGATTCCCTTTTCCCACTGACTGCATAGCTCTGGATGACAAAGATACCAGAAACTGATATGCCGTATTATAAGATTTACTTTTTTTATTTTTAATTACATGTCTGTGTGTGAGTATGTGATTGTGCGTGCAGATGGCTGGTTCCAGGCCAGTCTGGCTTTGAACTTACAGAGATCCACCTGCCTCTCTTCCTAGACTGGGAAGAGGCCTGCACCATCACATGAAGTCTGAGGTAACAGAAGCTTAAGATCTTAAAGTATCGCTTAGTGCAGGTAGCCTTCTGTTCATTGTGGAATCTGAGCTGAGCTACTGTAATGAATTTCTTATCTTCTGCTAAAAGTCCTAGGCATTCGGTGCGCGATACTCTGTGCACTCGAGATTAAACTTGGCAAGCATGAGATGATAATCGAGCAGGTGCCATTGCTGTTCACTACCACTGAGGTGATAAGGACTTGCTTTTTATGCTCTTAGGATGGAACAGAAGCGGGACTTGTAAAATGTTGCCTTGTAAGAAGAGAAGAAGTGGAGTGACCGAGTCTGTGCAGCAGCAAGATGACCAGGAGGGCGAAGATTTAGACCTTGAGGCTGCTGTGAAGGCAGACATGGACCAGCTCCCAGACTGCACGTCAGAGTCACTGTCCTGGGGTCAGAGTCACGACAGTGCAGGGCGCCCTGAAGTGCACTCCATGCAGGATGTAGGCAGTCAGCTCAGTGTGGAGGGCACGCCTTTAAGCTCGAAGATGCTCACCCAGCGTGTGAACTTAGCAGTATCGGAAGCTGTTGATGTACCGGTCTCTCAGGAAATCCCCGTTCCTTCCTTGGAATCTTCTCATTCCCTTCCTGTACATACGGATAAAGGGAGACTCCAGTCCACTGCCTCAAGGAAAGGGAAGAAAATTGCCTTCATGCCTGGGCAGGTCACCAGAGAAGACGGAGGGGATCACACTGTCCCAGAGGAGCCTCCTTCAGGAGAGCATGCCGAAGAAGTCAAGGCAGAAGGAGGTAAGGGTGGAAAGTCTGGGTCGCTTTCTCTTCTGTTTAGGTTGAACTAAACTCCAAATGTCCCACACTTTACTTTTGGAGTACTAACAGGATGCTGTAAGTTTAAAATCCCACATCTGACCTCTTGTGGGGGGCTATGTCCATACTGCAAGGTATCAGAACAATGTTGTATCGTAGGACTACACAAGTGCTGTGTACAAGAAGTAAATACATCGCAGGTTTAAGCTTAGACCCCATCTCTGATATCTCATGAATACTTGGTTCATATTGGACCCAAGCATTTCAGACAAATCACAGACAGTTAGCCTGTGTGTCAGTTATTTGTGTTGTTTTGATATTTTTTGAGACAGGTTCTCTGTGTAGCTCTGGCTGCATTGTAACTCTCTATAGAGACCAGCCTGGCCTTGAACTCACAGAATTCTGCTTGCCTGTGCCTCTGAGTCCTGGGACGAAAGGCATCGGCCACCATCATCCGGCTTGTGTTTGCTTTCGGTGGTGCCTTTACAGAGAAGTGGAAATTGCTGTGTTTGGACTTGGAATTGTGAACCTTACGAGTGGGTTGAGAATTTCCTTTCCTCTCCAATTCTCTGTATTCTCTTTGACCTTCCCTCATCCTGTTAAACAAATATATGTCCATGGGCATTTCACTCGTGCACTGTGTGTGTACCTGGTAACTGTGGATCCAGAGCAGAGCGTCGGAACCCCTGGCACTGCTATTGTGAATGGTTGTGAGCCACCATGTATGGTGCTGGGAACCAAACCTGGGTTCTCTGCAAGACCAACGATTGCTGTTAATTGTTAAGCCGCTCTCTAGCCTTTTCCTCCCCTTTTCACTTTTAGCTTTGTCCTGCATATCTGGAGAGATGAACTGTGCACTGTCTTAGTTGGGTATTCCTGAAGTGGACCTTGTAGGATGAGGGCAGTAGTTTAAAGGAAGACTTTGGGACATTGAGAAAGGCTTTCCAGAGATGAAGAACGCTTTAGACTGAGGGCTGTGAAGATTGCAGTTTGACAGAACGATGAACAACGTATGGACAGAGACATAGAAGAAGTGGGGGCGTAGTAGCTTGGGAGAAGTAGGGAGAAGTGACTTCAGTGGCACGTTAGGTTTCAGTTGTAAAGAACTGAGTTTTCATACTTAGGCCTTGTAGTTTTTCCAGTCGGGAAGCAGAGAGCACCGTCTCTTGCTTTGTGGGTTTGCGCCTCTGCACATAGATCTGAGGGCTTGTACACGTTAGGCATGGCCGCTGTTATTTTTCCTTTTCTAAAAATTTTCTTTTGGTTTTTAGAGATAAGGTCTTCCACTGTAGCCTTGGTTGGTCTGGAATTCACTTTGTAGCCCTGCCTGTTCTTCAGCAAATGGCTCTTGCCTCTCTACCTTCTGAGTGCTAAAGTTACGGTAATTATGTCTTATGCTACCATGCATGAAGGATGGTTTGTTTATTTATTTTTATTTTTTTAAATATTTTCCAAAACGTACATATTTAATTTTTTGATCACTATGTATGAATTTGAAGCCAGGTTATGGAGCAGTGCACTATGTCAGAAGGGGCCGGGCTATGGGAGTCGTGGGGCAACTGGAGGGACCCGTGCTTTACATTTAAACGTAAAGCTTTGACCTTTTGACTTTCAATGGTGTGTGATCACTCATAATCCCAACTATTTAAAATACTTAATTGTTTTAATTTATTCTGTTTGTGGTTATGTGAGTAGTGGGGCGTGTGGGTGAGTGTGTACTGTAGTTCTAATGTGGGGAGCAGAGGACAACTTTCTTCCTCTCTTCTTCATCGTGTGGGTTCCTGGTGTCTAACTCAAGCTGTAAGTCTTGGTGACAGGAGCTATCTCACTCCTCCCCTTTAAAGAACAGAACAACCACATAGCGAGACTGTCTCATAGCCAAACCAAGGTCTCATGTAACAGTGGTCTTGAACTTTTGATCCTCTCATATGCTGAAGTATATAGGCTTATACCTCTGAGTATAATCCCTCCACCCCTCCATCCACTATACAGAAGCCAGAAGATGGCACCATATCCCCTGAACTAGAGTTATGGAGGCCGTGAGGTGCCGTGTGGGAGTGTTATCAGTTTCTGCCTCTGAGTTTTGCAGGAGCTAGTTCTCTCCTTTTTCTGAGATAAAGTTTCACAGTAGAGCTCACACTAGCCTAGAACTTCCTATGTGGACCAAGTTGAACCCAAACTGAGAGAGATCTCTAGCCTCTGCCTCCTGAGATCTGGGATCAAAGTGCCCTGCTATTGTGCCAGCCCTGTTTTCAAGTAACTGTTTTTGTGACTGGTATCACTCTAGGCCAGACTGACTTTAAATGCACTGTAGCCCAGATTGGTCTCCTGCCTTAGCCCCCAAGTACAGAAATTACAAGTATGAGCTACCACACTTGGCTTAACAGTTTGTTTTACTATTTAGGAAAACAACATCAGATTGATTGTAGAAAGATTGAAGAAATACAGAAAAGTTACATCACTTAGGAAAGTATCAGCATTTTGCTATAGTTGTTACGTTGTTAAACTGTGCTTGTAGACTGTAAGTGATGGTTGTCTCTGTCCTTCCTCAGTGTTGTCAGGGCAGTCCCAGGACTCCTGGGTTCCCGGAAATGTCCCACCTCAGGCCTCCTGGAGAGGCTGGGGTTGCAGGTGGTTGTGAGCTCGCCCGTCTGGGTGCTGGCATCCAAACTGAGGTCCACTGGAAGAGCAGTAATTGCTGTCAGTTACTTTCCGAGTCTCCTGCCTATCACTTTGTTTGCTCAGTAGTTCTGGGGCTTGAATTCAGAGCTTCCCTCTTGTATGGTGAGCAAACAGTCTAACTCCACCTACATCTCCAGTGCCCAAACAAACAGAATTAGGAAGACTGGAGGAGAAGGGAGAGGAGACAGAGGCCAAGCACAGCCAGACAGAAGGGAGGGGCAGTAGACTGTTCGTTAGAGCTGCGGACCTGGCCTGGGGATCTGTGTCTGGCCAAGCTCTGATCTAGGTCCAGCCCCAGCTCTGCGTGCTCTTGCAGTGGCTCACTTCTTTTGGCTTCGCTTTTGTTTAAGTTTAGTTACCTTTTAAAAAGATGTATTTTCTTTTCTATGCACGCGTGTTTTGTGTGTTTCTCTGTGTACCCATGTTCATGCCTGGTGCTAGCAGAGATCAGAAGAGGGTGTCAGATCCCCTGGAACTGGACCACCATGTGAACTGATCTTGGGTCCTGTGGAAGAACAGAAATGTGCGCTTGCCTGCTGAGCCATGTCCCCTTTAGTTAAATAAATATTTACTTATTTTATGTGTATGGTGTTTGTCTGCTCGTATGTCTGCACCACATGTGTGTTGGTGCCCATGGAGAACAGATGAGCATGTCAGGTTCCCTGGGACTGGACTTTCAGATAAGCCGTGAGCTTCCATGTGGCTGCCGGGAATCAAACCTGCGTCCTCTGGAAAAGCAGCCAGTGCTAAGCATCTCTCCAGCCTCCTGACTAGGATATTTCTCAAGAGAGGGAAGTGTGGAGGACTTCAGAGGCTCCTGGAGGAGAGTTGTTAAATAGCAGCATGGCTTAGGGAGATGAAGTAAACTGCAAAGGAGCTCTGTGTAAAGTTTGAAAAGGACTTGAGATGCAGAGGAAGGAAGAGGCAGGGACGGAGGGCATTAGTGTATAAATCAATTTAAAAAGAATAGTCAGGGGCTGGAGAGATGGCTCAATGGTTATGAGTACATACTGCTTACAGAGGACTGAAGTTCAGCTCCCCACCCTTATTTCCAGTTGCTTACAAGAACCTGTAAGTGCAGCTGCAGGGCGGTCCCAGCACCTCTGGATTTGATGGACTGAGTGCAGTGCACGCCTAGTGTTGATGAAGTTCTGGGGTCAGCCTCAGCTCAGCATAGACTGGGTGTGTGGAGAGAACACCTGCAATGTCAGCACGCAGGAGGCAGGGACAGCCCTCAGGAGTCCTAGTGCATCTTTGGCTGTGTGTGTTTGAGGCCAGCTGAACATGAGACCTTATAAAACTAAAACTTGTAGGATAATTTGGAATAGTTCCAGATGTTTCAGGTGCCACAGGTCCCAGTGGAGGAAGCTCTGCCATCGACCTAGCCTTGTGTACCTTGAAGGGCACTGTTTATATGGATTTAAAAGTTCTGCCATGTATGTTTAAAAGATTGTAAGCTGGGCATGGTGGTATTTGCCTGTAATCCAGGCACTCAGGAGGATAAGGTAGGAGGATTGCTGAAAGTTGGAGGCCAGTAAAGAATACATTGCAAGGCTCTATCTCAAAAAAGGGCGAGGTGTCTGCATATGGTGGCCCCATGCCTGTAATCCTTCCACTTGGGGATGGGATTCAAGGTTGTCTATAGTTATATAGTGGTTTTGAGGTCAGCCTGGGTTACATGAGACCTGAGGAAAAAAAATAGAGTGGGGTCATGGTGGCACAATCCTTTAATTCCAGTGCTTGGGAAGTGTGAGTTCAAAGCCAGTCTAGACGACATAGTGCATTCTAGGACAGCCAGGGCTATGTAAAGAGTCCCTGTCTCAAAAAACAAAAAAGCCAACACAAACAAAAAAAGAAAGCAGTACAAATGTGGTAGCATATACCTGTAATTTCAGTACATGGGAGACTGAGACAGGAGAATTACCGTTAGTTGTTGACTGCCTGACTATCCTTGAACTCACTGTGTAGCCCAGGCTGGACCCAACTTCTCTCCTTTAACTCTATGGGTTCTGGGGAATCAAACTCAGTTGTGTGTCTTGGTTGTAAGCAACTTGGATCTGCTGAGCCATTTTGCTAGTCCCTGATAAATTTACCAATTTTCCTACAGTCCTTGTTAAGCAAAGCTTGTATGTAACCTTTTGCCACTGTAGGTAAGCCTGGCCTCTAATGGGGAGGCAGGATGAAGTGTTAAGTGTTACACTGTTATTTAAAATAGGCCTTTTTCCTTCCTTTGGTGGGGCAGTCTCTAATTTAGGAGCATTGTGTATCAGTTGAAACTGAAAATACCAATATGATAATAATTCACAAAATGTAAAGGGTGTGGGGTTGGGGATTTAGCTCAGTGGTAGAGCGCTTGCCTAGGAAACGCAAGGCCGTGGGTTCGGGCCCCAGCTCCGAAAAAAAAAACCAAAAAAAAAAAAAAAAAAAAAAGTAAAGGGTGTGTTTGTCTGTTGTCTCCTTTGAGAGAAGGGCTAATACTGTAGCCACTTAGAAACTTGTCACCCGCCCTTTCTCAGCTGGAATTACACATGTGTATCACTATTTCTACGTATGTTGGGATTATTTTGTTGTTTGGTTTTTTTAATTTATGGGTGTTTTTTGCCTGCACATGTGTGTATGCACCACATTTGTGCACTGCCCATAGAGGCCAGAATAGGGTATGGATCCCATGGAACCGGAGTTAAGGCCACTTGTGAGCTGTCATGTGAGTGTTGGGAACCTAACTTGATCTTTAGGGTAGTCCCAGGATGCCCTCCAGAGCCATCTCGATGGCCACGGGGAGTATATTTCAATGGAGGAAAGTGACAAGTAGTTGGTTTCCTCTTTTGAGACAGTATCTTATGAGCCCAGACTGACCTTGAACTTTGTATGTAGCCCTAGCTGGCTTTGAACTTGAGATGTTCCTGCCTTTTCCTCCCTAGTGCTGGGCTTACAGGCATGAGCCCCACTCCCAGTTTGTGTGGTTGCTGGGCCTTACGCATGCCAGTTAAGAACTCCACTAACTAAGCTACATCTCCAGTGCCACTTGGACCCCTTTTGAAGTAAGAAAGTTTAATTGAAGACTATGCAAACAGATAAGGAAATTTCAGAGATACAGAAAGCAGCCAGGTAAGGAAGCATACATCTGTAATGTTGGCTTTTGGGAAGTTGAGGCAGGAGACTGCAAGCTCCGGGCCAGCTTCAGCTCTGTGGGGACCTTGTCTCGAAATGAAAATAAGGGCTGGAGAGACAGTTCAGCTGTTAAAGCTTAGGTTCCCAACAAAACCACTCTCCCAAAGGAAACTGCAAACAAATGAGTACAGAAGTCAGCAAGTGTCAGACACCTTCCCCTGCCCTCTTCAGCCCTGCTCCCCACTGCCCTCTTTGGCCCTGCTCTGCCTCCTGGCCTCAATTCTCTCTTTGATCCCCATAGAGTGACTCCTCCATACATGTGTATATACCAGAATTGATGTATTCTTTCTTTTCTTTTCTTTTTTTTTTTTTTTTTTTAATATTTCTTTCAAGTATATGAGTACACTATTGCTCTTTTCAGACACACCAGAAGAGGGCATCAGATCCCATTACAGATGGTTGTGAGCCACCGTGTAGTTGCTGGGAATTGAACTTAGGACCTCTGAAAGAGCAGTCAGTGCTTTTAACCACTGAGCCATCTCTCCAGCCTGTATTCTTTCTTTTTTGAACATTGTTTTTTTTTTTTTTTTTTTTTTTTTTTTTTTGGTTCTTTTTTTTTTTTTTTTTCCGGAGCTGGGGACCGAACCCAGGGCCTTGCGCTTCCTAGGCAAGCGCTCTACCACTGAGCTAAATCCCCAACCCCATTGTTTTCTTTTTATGTATGTCTATTTTCATTTTCACTTTTTGGAGGGGGTGCGGCTGGCTGGTCTAGAGGCCATGAGTCATCTCACCTCATTACTTAATGTCTTTACAGATTGAACTCCTGTTCTATACTTTCCCTCTAGTTACAACTACAGTTGACTGGTCTAAAATGTAAATTATTTTAAGGGCTGGATCTAGGCTCCTCCGTACCTAGCAGATGTGCAACTAGGTCTTCATGTGGTTCTGAACACTTGGAGTGGGTTCTATCCCTAAAGCTGATGCCTATCTGTGATATCCGTTCCCTAACTTGGCTATCTTGTCTGGCCTCAGGGGGAGAAGAATCACTTAGTCCTTCAAACACCTGATGTGCCAGGGTTGGGGGATACGGGCATTGGAAGGGTGTTCCACTCTCTCAGAGGAGAAGGGGAGGGGAGATGGGGAGAGGGACTATGAGAGTAGGGGGCACTGGTAAGGGACACATTGATTGGGATGTAAAGTAAATGAAAACAAAAAAGGGGTCTCATTGTATAGCTTTGCTGCCTGGAGCTCACTTTGTAGACCAGGCTGGCCTTGACAGCTGCCTTTCCCTCTTGATGTTGGGAGGAAGGCATGCAGACTCTGGTATGTGTTTGTGAGCATTTGTGTGCAAGTGCCCGTGAGGGTGTGGAGACCAAGGACAGCTTGATGGAGCAGGTTCTCAGTCCATCCCTGCTCCCACTCTCCATCGTTCTTTTTTTTTTTTTTTTTTTTTTTTTTTTTTTTTTCAGACCTGGGGACCGAACCCGGGCCTTGAGCTTCCTGGGCAAGCGCTCTACCACTGTGCTAAATCCCCAACCCTACACTCTCCTTCTTTGTAGTCAAGACTGTCCTGGACCTCAGACATCCACCTTCTTCTGCCTTCCCAATGCTGGGGCTAAAGGCATGTGCCAGCTAGCCTGCTTACAGTCTTTCTGTGACAACTCCATTACTTGTGTTTTCTTTCTCCGGAAACTCCATATGAAGATCAGACTGGCCTCCAGTTTCCAGTGTCCCCTGAATTTGGCCTCGACAGTGATGGGATCACAGTCATGCCACAGAATACCTACCCTGACAACTTGATTTTTTTATATTTCCTTTTGATAGTAAATATATAATGATTCCTTATATATTTATCAATCTACTCTGTAAAACTTAAGTTACTGAGTCAGGAATCTTGTTTTTTGCTTTTATTTCTTTGAGACCTAGCCTTGCTATGTAGCCCAAGACTTAAACTCACTATCCTGCCTCAGCCTCCACAGGGCTAGTAGACAGATGTCTGCCAGTATGCCTCAGATATTTGTTCTTTTTACAAATTAAAAAAAAATTAAGTATGTCTTTATTAGGGTCTCCATTGCAGGGAAAAGACACCATGACCAAGGCAGCTCTTGTGAAAAAGTACTTAATTGGACGTTTGCTTACAGTTTCACGGGGTTAGTTCATCATGGTGGGGTGTGTGGCAGCATGGTTTGGTAGCTGTGTCTGAGAACTCTACATTCTGATCCAAGAATTCCACACCCACTCCCACAGTGCCTAATCCTTCGAATCTTTCTCAAATAGTTCACCAATTAGGGACCAAGCATGCAAACCTCTGCGCCTGTGGGGTTCATTCTCATTCAAACCACCAGTGTTTTTCTGTACCCCAGAGGCAGAGTGCCTCTGGGTGGGCTCTGAGCTTTCACAAAAGTCCATGCGAGGCCCAGTGGCTGTCTGCCTGCTGCCTGTGGGTCAGGATGTATAAAGTTCTTCTGACAGTAGATCACCAGGAACTGGAGTTACCGGTGGTTGTGAGCTGCTGTATAGGTGCTGGGAATTGAACTTGGAACCTTTACAATAATAGCCGGCGTTCTTAACTGCTGAGTTACCTCTCCAGCCCCTACTTTGGACATTTTATATCATTTATAGTTAGGGAAACTTAGTGTTGATGGTCAGCTCTAACTGTCCCTTTGGCCTCTCATGCCCTTAACCTATATTCTAATTTTTGTTTTCTTGGTGCTATGAACTGAACCCAGAGTCGTCGTTTTACTAAGATAACTTCACTCTGCCATTGAACTAAGTCTTCAGCCCATGGTCTCATTTTCTTAGGAAAACAGAGTTCAAATCATATTTGAGTAGAAGGAGTCATAGCAGTTTTTGTGTGATTCATTCTGTGAACTAGAGATGAATATTTGGATCTGAGTTTCCGTGTCGCTCTTTGTTTTGGGAGCCCATCTTGATGAGAAGGGAAGTCTGTGTAGTGTGCCTCATGAAGGCGTGTGTCATAAAGGCTCAGAAAGGATTACATATGGGCGGAGTGTGGAGCAGTGTTTGCCATTCTTCTAGGAGAACTTGAGATGCATTCTGAAGGGGAGTTACCCTCGCTGTCATCAGGCAGTCAATCTGCAAAACCGCGTGCCCAGCCTAGGAAGTCATTCCAGCCAGACGGTTCTGCCTTTCCTCAAGAAAAGCCACTCGGACCTCTGGTTCGCCAAGCTGAGGAAGACATGGAGGATGGTGGACTCTTTATTCCAACCGGTAGGCTTTTTTTCTTTTTAATTAGAATAAAACAAAACAAAAACAGTGTTATAGGCACCAAAACAAGAGACTACCAAAGTATATAGTATGTGTATAGTGACTGTAATGTATATTATGTATAAAATGACATATCAGATAGTGGGGTTTTCTGTCAGGATAATGGCAACATCTGGAGTTCACCACCAAAGTGAACCCTGTCTTCCCTTTCAGTTACTGGTTATACCTGGGTAGTAATAAATCCCGACTTCCAGTAGCCTGTGTTCACTCAACGTGTTTGTCTTCATAAAATGAGTGGGATCAGATGTGTTCCTTTTGGGTGGCTGTTTTCCACTCAGTGTTATGCGTGCTGTCTAAAATCTCAGGCTTCATTCTTTTTGCTATTTAATGTTTTGTTTGAATCCTTTTGTTTTGGCGAATAAACCCAGAACTTTTGTATGCTTCCTTTAAAGCAATTTAACCCCAACCGCAGGCATCCTACCAGCATTTTCATACTCTCTCGGTTGGTAAGTAGGAGTGTTTGCAAGTCATGGTGGGTGGATGCTGAACTTCTTCCTAAGAAATGGTCCAATGGCCAGGCATGCTGCTGTGAGCCTGGAATCCCAGCACTTGAGGGTTGGGGGAATGAGGATCAGGCGTGAGGTAGAGACCAGCCCGAGATGGACACTGCTTCAGAAAGGAGGTAAATAACCGAGCGACCCTGAGTGCGAGAACTCTCCCCGTGACTGGCCTGTGTGCTGCTGATCTGCAGCCGTCGCCCTGTCTCCTCACTCACACTACATGTGACCCATCCTCACCCGTGCCGTTCTGTTGCAGCTTCAGCTTGTATGTCTAAGTGAGCGATGACTGTATTTCCACAGTTGCTTCCTTTGGAGAAGTGGCTGTTCACTGCTCTGTCGTTTATTGGGAAGCTGGAAGAGTTTGTGTTTGAAGCATGGTTTCACTGGGTAGCCAAGGCGCCCCCCAGGTTTGGTGTACTTCTCCCTTGGTTCCCTTTCAGTGGGATTTATTTACTTATTCATGCTTTCGAGACAGGGTCTCTCTATTATATATAGCCCTGGCTATCTTGGAACTTACTGTGTAGAGTAGGCTAGCTTCAAGTTTACAGAAATTTTAAATTTCTACTTGTTTCTGACTCCCCAGTCCCTGGATTAAAGGCCTGTTATAAACAACCAAAAGAGAGAAACAAATAAATTATTTTCAGGGGCCAGGATGGATGGGTATAGCTTTCTATCTTAATACCTCTTATTAAAAGCAAATAACTTTTTAATGTTCCTATGTGATTTGCTGTAGACATACCAGGCTACTTTATTCATGGTCACTGTAGACCAGGCTGGCCTCGAACCCACGAGATCCTCGTGCCTCTGCCTCCCCAGCGCTGGGATTAAGGGCGTGCATCACCACCGCCCTGCCAAGCACCTTTTAGTCTTAGTTGTTGAATCCATTTCTTGTGTGTGTGTTGTGCCCACTCATGCATGTGAATGTGCTCCAGGAGAGATTGGAGGTCAGAGGCCAGTCAGTTTGCAGAAGTCGGTCCTATACTTTGGGCCTTGGGGATTGAAATCAGGCTTGGTGGCAAGTGCTGGGCCACCTCACTGCCCTTTTTATTTCTCTTGAGTAGGGTCTTACTCTGTGCCCCTTGCTGGCCTGGAAATCACTATATAGCCCATGACCGTGAAGTTGCTGAGCTTCCCCTGCTCTGAGTGTTGGGATCATGTGTAAACTTATGTCACCAGGTTCCCTTGTTGGCTGTGCTGAAAACCCGATTGCTTGCTCCCGTGTTGTTGCTGCTGAGGGTTTCTGTACTGGCGTAACTTCAGGGGACAGTTTGACCTGGACTGCGTACCTGCGTCTCAGCCTTTACCCAGTACACACTGTGGATCTTAGCTGAAACTGCTGATTATGTGGTTCTAATGGTAGTTTTTTTCTTGTGATTTCTTCTTCTTAAATGGAATTTTTCAGTAAAAAGGCACACCCATAGTGCCAGCATTTGGGGGGTTAAAGCAGGAGAATTGCTGTTATTTTCAGTTAGCCTGTGCTGTGCATTGAGACCCTGGCAAAGGAAAGATAGAAGGGTTGTTTGTTGGTAAGGTCTGGCAGGGCTTGTCTGTAGTGTCAGACAAGCACTTCAAGTTGCAAGACTGAGAGACGTGAGTGAGTCAGTGACTTAATAAATGGGGGGATGGGGAGGACGACACGACGAGGAGACAGTCTTGGCTCGCATGGCAAGCTGATCTTGAACTCAAGGTGCTCTGTCTGAGTGCTGGGATTACACATGCATGCTGCCACATTTGGTTAGTATTTACATATAGAACATAGGCTCCCATTTTTATATTCTATAATAGAAATTATAATATCATAAGTACAATCTCGCTGTCTTCAGACACACCAGAAGAGGGCATCAGATCTCATTTCAGATGGTTGTGAGCCACCATGTGGTTGCTGGGAATTGAACTCAGGACCTCTGGAAGAGCAGACAGTGCTCTTAACAACTGGGCCATCTCTCTAACCCCTATGATAGAAATTCTATTCTAATACTACTGATATCATTTTTCCCAGCTTTTTACCTTTAACTCATGGAGAGCTGTTTCAGATTGGTTATTTTTTAGGCCCCTCAGTTGCCTCTGGGCGTATATAAATCAGGTTGGTCATGAACTCTTGCAGTACAGCCTGTACCCTGCGAGAGCCTTGACTACGGGTATGCAGAGCTGTTTTAGTTTTGCTCTGTGTTTTAGTAACATGTCGTTTCCCCTACAATCACATTTTTGTCTTTTTTGTCTATAAGTCATGTAGTTTTGGGGCTGGGGTATAGCTCAGTTGGTTGAGGTCCTGCCTAGTGTGCACCAGCCTGGGTTTCATCTCTAGTACTGACACAGCAGACATTGTGGGCTGTGTAGTAATCCCGGCAGTCAGGAGATGGACACAGGAGATAAGGACTCAGAATTCTGCTCTGTCTCCCCCTTCTAATCATAGCAAGATCAAAGAAAACCTGGGATACATTGTCACAGAAATTTTTTTTTTATTTGTTCAGTTAATTTTTTGTTCTAGGATTCAAAGTCTTGGTACATCTAAGTGTTCTTTTCCTTTCCGGGTCTGTGTCCCCAGCCTGTAGTTTTCCATGTTCATATAGGCAGAAATGTTCCATTCAGATGGATTTGGTTTTTTCCTCTTAAGAGTAGCACTTTTTTTTTCAATTAGTGGATTATTATTTATTAAAATACCAAGGTAGATATTTACTGCTTCATTTAGCCGAATAATTTAAAAATGTCTTTTTAGATTTATTTTATTTTACCTTTTGTGCAGTGAGGGCTTTGTCCGCATGTGTGTATGTGCACTGTGTGCGTGCTGGTTCCGTGAGCTACCACGGGGGACTGAACCCCATCCTCTGCGTGAACGGCAAGTGCTGTGAGCTGTACAGTGTCTCTCCCACTGCACTGTACCATATTTTTGAGCGTTGCTTTCCAGGACCAGTTTCCTTTCAGGTTTTAATAGAAATGGAGCATCTTCAGAGTCCATTCTGGACATGCAGCTAGTCCCGGCCTTCACTGCTAACCCTAATATTGCCTTTTTCTGTAGTAATTTTTCTCCAAATCTCTGCCTGATTTTTACTGAGAAATAGGATTAGTACCAGACTACCCCATGTTATATAGGCATTTAAATGGTTTTATTTGTCTAGCAGTGCTGAACATTTAAGGGGTAACTTTTCCAAGATGAATCTTGTGTTTTCCTAGCTGTGCTCCACTTCCCTGGGTGCAGCCGTCCTTCTGTCCGAGTGTTCCTAGAGCTGCAGCTGAGACTGGCAGTCTGTCAGGGGTGCAGCTGTCCTTCTGTCCGAGTGTTCCTAGAGCTGCAGCTGAGACTGGCAGTCTGTCAGGGGTGCAGCCGTCCTTCTGTCCGAGTGTTCCTAGAGCTGCAGCTGAGACTGGCAGTCTGTCAGGGGTGCAGCCGTTCGAGCTCCTTTAGGAAGAGGCAAGGTTGTTAGTTTGCGTGTGAGGTCTCATTGTTGGTGCACTGCTGGGAAATCTTCACTGGACACAGTGAAAGATTCTTAGGACAGTTTCTTGGCCTGTTTATATCCTTCTTTAGGGACTTGTTTCTATGCTGTGCTTAACCTTTCACAAGTACTTCTCTGTGTTGTCTCAGTTATCCAGTTTGTGTTCTGTAGACCAGGAAGTGTAGATCTCACTGTATAACCAGGCTAGAGGATCGAACTCTAAGTAATCTTCCTGTTTCATCTTTCTAAGTTCTATATTACAGGTATGAGCTACCTGTACACACAGTCTGACTGTGTGTGTGTGTATGTGTCTGTGTGTGAGAGAGAGAGAGAGAGAAACTTAAAGCTCCAGAGATGATTCCGTGAGTACATTGCTTTCCTCTAAGCCTCTTGATCTAAGTCGGATCCCTGCATCCCACTGGTAGAGAACGGATTTCATTGTCCTCTGACTCTGCTGTGTGGTCTGTGGCACCCCTTCCATAAATAAGTAAATGTAAATGACAAAAGTGATTAAAAAACTCACTTTCCTGGTGAAATTGTATTCCCACCACAAATGATTTCTTTTATAGAATGTACCAGTGAGTCTTCTGATCCTGGAATTTTCTTTGGAGCAAGGCTTTAACACTACAAATTCCATTTCTTTAAAGATTTTTTTTAAAAATTATTTATTTAATGTACATGAGTACACTGTAGCTGTCTTCAGACACACCAGAAGAGGGCATCAGATCCCATTACAGCCACCATGTGGTTGTTGGGATTTGAACTCAGGACCTCTGAAAGAGCAGACAGTGCTCTCAAACCTCTGAGCCATCTCTCCAGCCCCCCAGGGTTTCTTTTAAGATTGATTTATTTCTATTTTATGCATATGAGTGTGCCTGGTGTCCAGCTGCAGAGGCCAGAACATTATGTCTGGTCCTCTGGAACTGGAGTTAAAACAGTAGTGGGCTACCATGGGTGCAGGGAACTGAACTTGGCTTCGGTGAAAAAGCAGCCAGTGCTCTGAGCTCTCTCTCCAGCACCGTGTGCTTGTTTTAAACATAGAAGACCGTGTTAATCTTCATCTTTGGCAACTCCTTGTTTTCAAATAGCAGTAAACGAGAGATGCCAGAGAGGGGTTGCCTTGTTTATATGTCTGTGATAATGGCTTCTAAGTTATTAGATCTTACAGCCGAGTTTTCACATCTTTCTGATTCTATGCTTTTCTGCAGAGTAGGGATACTTTACCTCCGCCTTTTGTGTAAGTTTTCTTTTGTGCTAGAGTATAGTTTAAGTTGTTGTCCTTATTTCCTTTTTGTAGCACAAATGGTATGACAATGAAACGTTGTTGTTGTTATTTTGAGACAGGTTTTCTCCAGGGAGCCCTGGCTGTCCTGGAACTCACTCTGTAGACCAGGCTGACCTTGAACATGGAGAGGTTCATCTGTGTGCTTCCTGAGTGCTGGGATTGAGGGACGCAGTCACACTCAGTTGATGCATTATGTTCGTGTGGTTCCATTGGCTTTAAAGTACTTGGATAAGTTGTGCTTCCTTTAGTTTGCATCAAATTCCTAATGCTTGGTTAGCCAGATTTTACAAAAGAGAATCTTGGAGACTCCATTACCACGGTAACTTGGTTAATATGTGAAATTGAGACACAATCTTAGGATTTCTGACTTTATCTGACCTGTATGGAGTAACAGTTTCACTGCAGAGTCTAGAATCAGAGCGTTTGGCTTCAGTGTGTGATTGATATCTGGTGTAGTGTCCTTTACCTAAAATTTAGCACTTTGGCAGATCAGAAGTTGAAGGCCAGCCTGGGCTAAATATCAAGGGTCCTGTGTCAGAAACAAAACAAAACAAAACAAAAAATTAGTGCTTCTGTATATCCCAGTTTGTGTACGTGCTTTTTTTTTTTTTTTTTTTTTTTGGTTTTTTATTTCGGAACTGGGGATCGAACCCAGGGCCTTGTGCCCCTAGGCAAGCACTCTACCACTGAGCTAAATCCCCAACCCCGTGTATGTGCTTTTTCAAAAGGGATTTATTTTTATTCTCAGTTATGCGTATGCATGTGTGTTTGTGTGGATAGGTGCATGTGAGTGCTGGTGCCCTTGGAGACCAAAGGCGTCACTTTGGTTACAAGCAGTTGTGAGTCACCTGACATGGGTGCCGAGAATCAAACCGAGTTCTGAAGAGCTCTTAACCACTGAACTATCTCGCCAGCCCTTTTATTTTCATATTTGTTTTTGAGATAGGATCTCACCTCTGCTGGCCTACATCTCAACCTGAAGCAGCCCTCTTGTCTCAGCTTTTAAGGTGATGAGAAACTGTAGATATAAGCTTCCAGGAGTGGGTTTCTTAGACTAGGTCTCATGTAGCTCAGGCTGGCCTTGAACTCTTGATTCCCCTGTCTCTATTTATCAGACTGGCATTATTGGTGTGTATCATCTTAGTCATTGTCTTCCCTCCCTCCCTCCCTCCCTCTCTCCCTCCCTCCCTCTCTTTCTTTCTTTTCTTTTTTTTTTTTTTAAAGGTTATATATGTTAGAAGTGCTAATATAGCTCAATGTTACCATGTCCAGATATTTGACACATACCAAAGCCAAACGCTCTAATTCTAGACTCTGCAGTGAAACTGTTATTCCATACAGATCAAATAATATGTCAGAAATTCAAAAGTTTGTGTACCAACTTCATAAATTATGTTACCATGGTGATAGAATCTCCAATGTGTTCTTTGTAAAAAAATACATCTGGGGTTGGGGATTTAGCTCAGTGGTAGAGCGCTTGCCTGGGAAGCCGGAAAAAAAACCAAAAAAAAAAAAAAAAAAAAAAAAAAAAAAAATCTGTCTTCCCACTAGGGGCTTTATGCAAATTGAATGAAATAGAATTTGTGTGTGTGTGTGTGTGTGTGTGTGTGGATGGGTGGGTGGGTGGATGGATGGGTGGGTGGGTGGGTGGATGGTGTTGTTTAGGGAGTGGTGCCAGGGTGTACCTGGATGTCAGAGGACAACATGAGAGACTGGTTCTCTCCTTTTCCCATGTGGGTTCTAGAGCTTGGCAGTCAGGCCTGGCCTCAAGCCCCTCTTTTTCTTTTTATAAATATTTTCCTAAATTTCATTTAATATATTCTGTGGATTTTATTTGTTTGTTTATTTTACATCCCAGTTGTCCCCCCCCCATCCTGGTCTCCCCCTCACAGTCCCTCCCCTATCCCCTATCTCCCATCCCCCTTTCCTATGAGAGGGTAGGGACCCCTGTATCCCCCTCCACCGGTTCATCAAACCTTTGCAGGTTCAGGTGCATATTCTTTTTAAACTGTATGTGATAAACTGTTTGCCTGCATGGTTATTTGTACACCATGTGCCTGCAGAGACCAGAAGAGGGCATCAGATCCCCTGGATCTGGTGTTGCAGACAGAAGTGGTGCGCCATGGTGTGAGCCATGGTGTGGGTGTTTTGAATTGAAGAGAATTCAGTGCCCTTCACCGCTGAGCCACTTCTCTAGCACCCTCCCTTCCTCCCTTCCTCCCTCCCTCCCCCCTCCCCCCCTTTGAGATATAGTCTTACTGTGTAACCCTGGCTAACCTGAAACCTGCCATGTAGACCAGGTTGGCTGTGATGTAACAGGTCTGCCTGCCTTTTTCTGGGATTAAAGGTGCATGGTCAGCACGCCCAGGGTTCTTTTTTTATTTTATTTTTTAAAGATATATTTATTTATTTTATGTATATGAGTGTTCTATCTGTATGTACACCTACATGCCAGAAGATGGCGTCACATTCTAGGGTAGATGGTTGTGAGCAATCGTGCAGTTGCTGGGAATTGAACTCAAAATCTCCAGAAGAGCAGTCAGTCGTCTCTGCAGCCCAGCAGAGGTTCTTTATGTAGCTCGTGTTATTCTCTATGTACCCTGCGGGCCTGGAATGGAGAATCTGCCTTCTGTCCCAAGCTGCTGTAGATTTGCCACTGGATTGAGCAGCGATGCCTCTTCTGTGTCAGTTTTCTAATCTGTACAGTGGGAAAATTAACAGTGTCTGTGTTTCATGAGTGTCAGTTTCTTCCTCTCCTTCCTTCCTTCCTTCCTCCCCGCCTTCCCCTCCCCCCTCCTTCCTTCCTTCCTTCCTTCCTTCCTTCCTCCCTCCCTTCCTTCCTCCCTTCCTTCCTCCTCCCTCCCTCCCTCCCTCCCTCCCTCCCCTCCCTCCTCCTTCCTTCCTTCCTTGCTTCCTCTTTGTTTTTTGTTTTTGTAATTTTGAGACAGGGTTTTTCTGTGCAACCCTGGCTGTCTCTGTAGACCAGGCAGGCCTCAAAATGAGAGATCTGCCTGCCTCTGCCTCTGCCTCTGCCTGGAGATCAGCTAGGATTAAAGGTGGTGCCACCTCTGCCTGGCCTGTGTTAGCTATTTTGTTTTGTTTTTTTGAGACAAGGTCTCACTCTTTAATTCTGACTGGCTGTTCTGGAAATCACTGTGTAGACCAAGCTGGTCTCTGCCTCTTTAGTTCTGGGATTGAGGGTGCTCACTGCCAGCACCTAGCTGAGTGTTAGCTATTGTGACTAGTACCACAGCACCATTACCAACGTCATGACAAACCATTGCTGCCCATCGTGCTGTTTGGTTCTCAGAGTCACACAGCAGGCAGGTTGGTTTCTTTTCCCTGAGTTTCTAGAGGAGTCTTTTAGAAGAGTCTGCTGATGTTCTTCTTGGTTTATTTGCAGAAGAGCAAGATGGTGAAGAAAGCGATAAAAGGAAAAAACCTAAAAAGGGAACCAAGAGGAAGCGAGATGGAAGGGGTCAGGAGCAAGGGACAATGACGTACGACCCAAAAGTGGATGACATGCTGGACCGCACCTTAGAGGATGGTGCCAAGCAGCACAATCTGACAGCAGTAAATGTCCGCAACATCCTGCATGTGAGTCACTGTGGGCAGCTACTCAGTCTGCACAGAAACTTCCGTAGAGAACAAATACATAGGCCCTCGACTCCTGCTATGTGAGTAGCAGTTTGGTCGTTTTTGTGTGACAGAATGTTTTCCATCCTGAGACGGCTTTCTCTCTGCACGCAGCACACACGTGAAGTCAGAACACGTGTTGAAAAGATGAGCTACCTATACTTGCTTGCACCGAGTAGATCTATAATGGACCCTGTCAGGAGATCAGCCATGGTAGTTGGTAGTGCTTTGTGCATATGTAAAGAATGCCTTTGAGAGCTAGCAGAGTGTTTCCTTAGCACGCACAAGAATGGCCAGGGTTCTGTCCTCTAAGGATTTTTAAAAAAGGATGCCTTTGGTACACGATCCTCTTCCACCTCGTACCTGGGAGTGCACATTCCTGGTTCCGTTACAGGCAGTGAGTGGGGCCGTCTGCTCCCATGTTGTTTCAGGGACTGCATGTCCTGTTGCCCCCAGGTTGAAGCTGCTCGAGAACCTAGCTACCATTTATCCTGCAGGGAAGCCTGGCTGTAGTTACATACAGTTGGCTATAGCCCCGATGACAAACCCCTCTCTCTCCCCAGGAAGTAATCACGAATGAACACGTTGTGGCCATGATGAAGGCGGCCATCAGTGAGACAGAAGACATGCCGCTGTTTGTGAGTAGCTTCGTGTCAGTCTTTCCACACCGGGGAACCTTTCCAAGGCTGGGGGAGAGCACTAGCAGTTTGTAAACTTGACACACCTCGGCTTCGAGAGATGACATCATAATCTTTATTGACCACTTCGTTCCTGTGTGTCCCTTCTTAGGAGCCTAAGATGACCCGCTCTAAACTGAAGGAAGTTGTGGAGAAAGGAGTGGTATGTGTTCTGAGTTTCTCTTTACCTTGGGAAGTAGAATCTCGTTCTAGGTTACTCCTAGAGAAGAAACTCATGAACAGTTTGGTTTGGGTTTGCCTCTTGAAATAATTCTGTGTAGGCCGGGCTCTTAGCTCAGGGTAAGCTTGCCTAACATACATGGGATTACAAGTGTAAGCTCCCTGCCCAGTTTTTCCTGAGGTGCCCTGGCATGACTGGAGGGTACCCAGGCCTCATCCTTGGTCAGTGCTCCTTTCTTGCTAGTTGGGAAGCTTTGGTGGTGTGGTGGGCTGCTGGAGGCAGGTCACGTGGTATGACCAGGCTGACCGCCATCTTCCTGTCCATAGCCCAGGCTCTTGTGAGCTTGTGTCAGAGTGCTGGGATATAAATCTACAGGTATTTTAGAATACTGTGCTCAGTGACAGTCATCAGTGACAGCCGACTCCAGCTACTTACTAAGTAGTAGCTGTCTTGATTATCGGCAAATGAGAAGCAGCTTCACGTTATTACTTGCATTCTTTTTTTTTTTTTTTTTTTTTGTTCTTTTTTTTCAGAGCTGGGATCGAACCCAGGGCCTTTATGCAGCTTCCTAGGCAAGCGCCTACCACTGAGCTAAATCCCCAACCTGCATTCTTTTTTGATAGGTAATTCCGACATGGAATATTTCACCAATTAAGAAAGCCAGTGAAATTAAGGTAAACTTAGAAGCAGTCATTGTTACTCTTTTTCCAAAATACTCACTCAGTTTTGAAACCTAACTTCTGGATTCGCTACTTTGTAGGCCTGTCTTTGTAGACCTGGCTTTTTTATTTGCAGGTTTGGGTTTTTCCATTCTGTCACACCCAGCCTTATGCCCTGTGGAATTACACAAACGCTGCCCGTGTTGTTTGATGTGGTTGTACATTAGACTCCTAGAATTCTTTTCTTCCCTAATATCTTCACTTTATTTTCTGAATGTGTGTGATCTGTGCTTCCCCTCCCTCTCTCTTCCTCCCTCTCTTCATCCCTCCTTCTCTTTATCCCTTCTTCCCCCTTTCTTCTTTCCATCTGTCCTGCTGCTGCTGCTTCTGCAGTTGCTAAGCCAGAGCCTATTCGTGGTGAGCCCCTGAGCTTTCTAATCTCCCACCCCATTCCGATTCCTTGTCTTTGTTATTTTATATTACATATTCATCTGTGTGTCCAGTGGAGGTTAGAGGACAGACAGTTGTGGGGATTGATTCTCTCCTTCTGCTACACTGGCCTTCCTGAGGGTTGAACTCAGGTCACTGGGCCTGTGCCTCTAGCTGCTGAGCCATCTTTCTGTACCCTCCACCCCCACCCCCACCCCCCACTTTTTTGTGTGTTCCTATTAAAGCAGCCCCCACAGTTTGTGGATATTCACCTCGAAGATGATGACTCCTCAGATGAAGAGTACCAGCCAGACGAGGAAGAGGAAGACGAGACAGCTGAAGAGGTCAGTGGGTGCTCACTGTTATCGGAGGGTGAAGCTTGGCTTCATAGGAAGAGCGGATTTGGGGAATTAGTGTTGCCACTCATTCTAGACAGATGGTTGAGGATGGTTCTCTTTCCTGGAGATTGCTCTGCTGTGAGGAGCTTTTCTGCTCTTCAGAGTCACTGGATAGTTAAGCCTGCATTGTGAAACGTAGCACATGTAACACAAAGGTGGACTAGAGTTTCAGTACCTGGGAAGTGCGTGTAGGAGGGTCGGGTTCAACGCTATCCTCAGCTAACAATTTGCTCTAGGCCCTGTCTTAGAAATCAACAGACAAGTTGTACCCCAACCCTGACGTCCTGATAGTCGCTACTGTTTTCTTTATAGTTATGTCAGCTAGTGTGAGCCTGTGTATCACCCTATATACACCTTAATGCACTTTAAGCTTTCCTGTTTATGAACTTCATTATTGTTGCCGTTATGATGAATTTATTTTATTTTTCATTTTATTTTTGAGAAAGGGTCTCATTATGTAGCTAGGCTAGCCTAGAGTTCCCCAGGTAGATAAGTTATCCTCAAAGTCATAGAGATCCTCCTGCCTCTGCCTCCTGAGTGTTGGGATTAAAGGTGTGTGCCACCATGGTTGACCTTTTTCAAGAAAGGTTTTTTCTTCTTTATTTCTGTTAAAGCCTTACCCTTTAACCGTTTATAATGAGATGAGGCCCAAGGTTTGACTCCTGCTGTTGTTCCGTCTCTAGGCTATTAAGTTATTGAAAATTCATTTTTTTCTATGACATACAATTATTGTGTGCACGACAGTCTGTCTATCACACATACTGTATATGTGCGTATGTATATATGCATACATTTATCTGTGTGGGGAGTTGTTTGGGTGTGCATGTGTGCCACAGTTTGTGCTCCATCTTGGGAAAGACAGATTCTTCCCTTCTACCATGTGGGTCTCGGGATCGGACTCAGGTCGGCAGGCTTGGTCACACACCTAGTTGTCTGCTGTGCCGTCCTACCAACCCAAATCCCACATGACTGGTACTTTGTGCTTTATTCTGTGTGACATTCCGTGCTCTGGACGGAGGTTGGCACACACGTGAGCGTGGCCTGGGTCTGTTTTAGAGCTTGTTGGAAAGCGATGTTGAAAGCGCTGCTTCGTCTCCACGGGGAGTGAAGAGGTCCAGACTGCGGCTGTCCTCTGAAGCGGCCGAGGCAGATGAGGAGAGTGGCGTGTTGTCCGAGGTAAACCAGCGCCAGACAAGACAGGCTTCACACACCAGATAAGCAGCGGCTTCTTCTCAGAAGTAGCTGGTCTATCACTGGAATTTTGGGTTGTCACTTTTTCAAAGTTCCTCAAGTGAATGAACAGTTAAGCTGACTGAGAGCTAGCATGGTCAGAGAGGTTTTCTGAGTTTCCATGTTTCCATGCTATCTTTAAAGCCAAGTAGTGTTCTCTTTGCTTCATTGGAAGTCAGATGATACCTAGTTGGATCTGTGTGTTTAAGTTGCCATTCATCTGTCTCCATCTAGAAAAGAGGAAAATAGCCACATTAGCTGCATGTGAAAGACCTGCCTCTCCTCTCCCTGCCTCTCTTCCTAACACGGTGTCCCTTTTTAATTAGGTTGAGAAGGTCGCCACCCCTGCTCTTAGGCACATCAGTGCTGAGGTCGTGCCCATGGGGCCTCCACCTCCTCCAAAACCAAAGCAGACCAGAGACAGCACTTTCATGGAGAAGCTAAACGCAGTGGACGAGGAGCTGGCGGCTAGTCCTGTCTGCATGGATTCTTTCCAGGTAAGCATGGCCATTGAGCTCAGAGAAGACTTTCAGGTATTTACTTTCTGCTCAGAGAAGGCAGTGGGGCTGGCGGGAAGAGTAGTTTTTTTTTTTTTTTTTTTTTTAAATATATTTATTAATTTATTTTATGTGAGTACACCATCACTGTCTTCAGACACACCAGAAGAGGGCATCAGATTTCATTACAGGTGGTTGTGAGCCACCATGTGGTTGCTGGGATTTGAACTCAGGACCTTTGGAAGAGCAGTCAGTGCTCCTAACCACTGAGCCATCTCTCCAGCCCCGGGAAGAGTAGTTTCTTATGTAGGTGTCATGCTGCTGTTTGTCTTTGATTCTCTTGCTTTGTGCTGATTTTCTCAAGTAAAACTGCAGTGCTGTTGTTGTTGTTACTATTATTATTAATTATTTGAGTTTTTTGAGAGATCACCTGCCTCTGTCTCATAAGTGCTGGGGTTAAAGACACCCAGCCTGGCTTTTTTTTTTTTTTCTTTCTTTCTATTTTACAGACATGGTCATGCATAGTATATAATCTTTGAAGGAAGGCTTGGAACTTGATATGTAGACCTGTTGGCCTTAATCATAATGTGGTCCACCTTCCCTAGCTTCCTTAGATCCTGGGATAAAAGGTACACACCACCATGCCCAACTGAGGATGACAGTTCTTGAGAAAGGAATAAACTGTGGGACAGTATTTAAAATTGGCAAGATAATCTGGGAATAGTGGTAGATGCTATAATCCTAGCACTAAAAGCAAAATTTAAAAAAAAAGGCAATGTGACGACAGACCTAGACTATATGAAAATATCTACAAATACAGTTTTGATAAGAGACCTTTAGGTCTGAGTTCAAGGCTAGCCTGGTCTACAGAGTGAGTTCCAGGACAGCCAGAGTTACACAGAGCATCCCTGTCTCAAGCAAACAAACAAACAAAACATACAAACAAACAAAAACAAACCAAAACCCCTCAAACAAACAGGAACACTGTTGCTCTTCCAAAGGACTCAGCCACATGGTAGCTCACAACTGCCTCCAGCTCCAGTTGAGGGGTTCACACACCCTCTTTTGTCTTTTGTGGACAATGCATACAAATGATGCATCATGTTCAGGCTAAAATACCTGTATGCATAAAGTAAAAATAAAGACTCACAGTGCGGCCTAACTACTGGGAGACCCCCCCAAGTGAGACTTGAGAATGCAAACGCAAGAGGTTTATTTTCTTGTGGGTCAGGGTTGACCTTCAAACAGCCCCTCATGCGAGTGACTAAAAGGCAACCCCAAATGGGTATAAGAAGCAGTTTTTATACTTTTTGGGAGTACAGGTTGCATCATCATGGTTACAGTTTAAAATTATTGGCTAAGCAATATTGACCTTTAAATCTATTGGTTAGCAAGCATGAGCAGATTCTGACACGCATTCGACCTCTAACTGGGGCCAGAGGATCAGGTGACTATCAGTCAATATGTTCTTCAGTTTTTCAAGAATGTTCCTGCTCCTCCCGAGAACTATGGGTGGAGAATGGAACTAGGCTTAGCCTTGCCCCAAGATGAGTGGGTGTAAGGCTGGCAAAAGCCTCCCAGGATCCTTCAAAGGCTAACAGAAAGGTTCATCAAGTAAAAGTGTTTGGTAACAAACCTGACAATCTGATTTAGTTTCCCAGAACCCTCATCATGCTCGTCAGCATATACATGCACATGTGTGACAGATACACACCACACACACGCACACACACACAGGAGTAAATAGTTTTTAAAAAACCCTTGCTGGCATGGCTGCACATGCCTTTAATCCCAGCCCTGGAAAGGCAAAGGCAGGTAGGTGGTAGATCTTTGTGTACTTGAGTCCAGCCTAGGCTGTATAGTGAATCCTAGGCTAGCTAAGGCTACGTGGTAAAACCATGCATCAACAACTAAAGCACAAACAACTCCTAAAACCCCAATGCTGTTGCAGCAATGCTTGCCATCCACCTAGGAAGGTAGGTGCTTGGAGATGGTGCAGACCAGCCTGGGCTCGTGAGACTGTGACGCATAACAAGAAGGTGGTGAGCGAGTGCTGCCCATACATACAGTCTGCCCTCTTTGAGGAATGTACTAGGGAGAGCCAACAAGTAAATACTAACAGAAAAGTAGTGGCCTTCTTTGAGGCAAGATAGAGACTGGTGGATCTTTTTGGGTTCAAGGCCGGCGGCCTGTTCTAGATAGATAGACCAGAATCATGTTAGAGTCATTTAGAGATACGGGGATGATTTGTAATACACAAGTCAATAAGTTTAATGTATGTTCTAAATGAACTTAAAGATAAAAAGCACATGCTCATGTCAATTGATGTGAAAAAGGTCTTTGAAAGAATCTTAACTCTTGATGAGAACGGCAATGAGGGAAGCACATGTCAGCATCTTAGCCTGCTTGTGCAGACCTGTGTCCAATATTGTGGTAAATACAGAAAACTCAGGTCAGGAACAGCACAAGGTGTCGACATTTCCACCCTTGCTCCATATAGTGCTTGAAGTTTTAGCTAGAGCAGTAATGGAGGATCAAGAAATTAAAGAGGTACAAAAGAAAAATTTACATTTGATATTCTGTACTTAAGAGACCTAAAAGACTTCATCTGAAAACTCTTAGACCTAATAAGCATATTCAGCGAAGTGGCAGTATGTAAGTATGTATGTATGTATGTATGTATGTATGTATGTATGTATGTATCTATCCATCCATTGCTTATTGATTGATTGATTGATTGATTGATTGAGATAGTATCATTCTCTGGCCAGGAACTCACCAAGACCATGCCAGCCTCCATACCCACCTTTTATTTCTTTGTTCTGAGAGGCCATTGGTTCTTCTGGAACTGGAGTCAGGTAGTTGTGAGCTCTTGTGGCTATGAACCAAGCCAGGGCCTTTCAGCCACAGAACTATCTCTTTCCCTCCCATCCTTTCTGTACTGGAGATGAAACTCTGGTACTCATGCTTGTGTAGCAAGTGTATTACTGAACCATCTCCCCAGACCAGCATACAAGATTAACATACAAAGAGCAAAACCCTCTGTTTGTACCAGTGATTAGCATGTTGAGGAAGAGATCACAAAGAATTCTATTCGTAATTCCCTGGGTGATGTGGGCTTGGATAAACCTCACCAGTTCTCACAGTGACAACTTTAAGACATTGGAGAAACAAACTAAGGGAAGCACCAGATTAATGTTGGGAGAGGAACACCTTACCAGTGCCTTGTGCACATTTCATACAATCCAGTCCAAAGTCCAGTGCCGGTAGTTAGCTTTCTGCACAGCCATGAGAACCTGACATCGGAGCCCAGCACCCTCTTCCCCATGAGCAGTCTAGCTTGGTTTAGTTTGTGTCTATAGCCCCAGCACCACAAGGATGGGAGCAGAAAGAGCACTGAGATATTCAGGCTATCAGCCTAGGTAGGAAATAAAGTGTCTGAGACTCTCAGTAGGCAATAACTCAGTAAGACCAACCTGGCCTCGAAATAACAGCAACACGAAAGAAACCAAAAAACAAGAGAACAAATGCTTATAGCAACAGATTTTTTTTTTTTTTCTAAGTGACAGCATAACTCTGTGTAGCCTTGGCTGTGTTGGTATTCATTCTGTGGACTAGACTGGCCTCGAACCCACCGAGATGATCTGCCTGCTGCATGCACTACCATTACCTGGCAAGCAACAGAATTCTTAAGATTTTTGGTTGTGAGCCCAGCCTTTAACAGCTGAGCCGTCCCTCCCTCCAGCCCTCAACAGAGCTCTCAATAGTCCTGGTAGAGATATACGTCTTGTCTAGGATCTGGTAAATGAGTAGACAAAATGGCGTCATAATATGCAGTACTACTGGGCACTGGACAGATGGGATGACCTTTGAACTCAATATGTAAAATGCAGTCACTTTGAGGATATTTAAGGTGTTGCAGAATTGATTATGTTACATAACTTTGTGAGTATATGAAAGTCCACTCAATTATACCCTTTAAAAGTGTGAATTTTATGTAATATAAATTATATATCTCAAAGCGCTTACAAATGTTCTTGAAAATATATATTTTAAAACTGATGACTGGGTTGGAGAGATGGCTCAGGAGTTAAAAAGTACTGGCTGTTCTTGTAGAGGACTGGGCTTGGTTCTCAACACCCACATTGTTGCTTACAAACATCTGTAACTTCAGGTCTAGGATGTTCAGCTGCTTGTTCTCTGGGTATTGAACACAGGTCGTACACATGCATACACCCAGTCAACACACATACACACATACACACTCATGAGATACAAAATAAATTTGATCAGGAAGGTGGTTTTCCCAGGGCGAGACTCACCCATTGCACTCTAGATGTGCTGACCCCGTGATTTCTCCAAACTCGGGAAACTCGACTGTATAATTTGTGGTAATGAAGGACTGCTTTTATGATTTTCCCTTAAATATTTAATAAAAAAGAAAAAAATTCAGACAATGAAAACCTACAGGAAATAAAAGGAGACCCAGAAGAAGTACATCCACACTGTTGTGCCTTTTTTACCTCCCGCAGGCTGGGATCAAAGGCATGAACTGTCACTCCTAGCCAGGGAGACGGACACCTAAACTGTTTGGAAGATGATGTACCAGTAGGGTGCATTGCAGGGCTGCGGTTTGGAGAATCTGGAAGCCTTATTTTCACATCCTGGATGCTTTTTCTTTCTCCTTTGCCCAGCCCATGGAGGACAGTCTGATTGCGTTCCGAACACGCTCTAAGATGCCTCTGAAAGATGTCCCTCTGGGCCAGCTGGAGGCTGAGCTTCAGGCTCCAGACATCACTCCGGACATGTATGACCCAAACACAGCTGATGATGAGGACTGGAAGCTGTGGCTGGGGGGCCTCCTAAATGACGACGTGGAGAACGAGGGTGAGTGATTTTGTAGTTCTCATCTACTCTGCTCTACTCCGTGTGTGTGCTACTGAGAAATGGCATCAGAGCCTACACATTTTAAGGGCTCCTGCTTTACCTGCCAGCCACAAGCTTCCTTCTGGTGGATGCCCTGGAGCTAGAGTTGTGGATTGACATGTGCTGTGGCCTCACTGTGGGTGCTCGGAACCAAGCCTGCTTCCTCTGATAGAGGATGAGGTCTCTTAGACACAAATGAAGAGGCAAGTGGGACTCATCCCCATCCTCCCCGACCTAGTGACACACTTCCTCCAAGGAGGTTTATAGTTTAATCTTTCCTCCAAAATAGTTGTCTTAAAACAACAAAAATCAAAACATTCAAACAAATCAGGCTATAAGGGCCTTTCATTCTGGCCCTAAATGACTCAGCTGAGCCCACCTGCTGAGGGCTCTGGACACTCATATACATAATTATATGTTTCTGTTGAAAGATTCTGGATAATTTTTTCTACAGGTAAATGTTGAGAGGTGAGGTCTGTGCATGGTCTGTTGACCAGGCTGACCTGGTCCCATGCCTGACCATAATTACTCTTTGAAATTTTAAAATTTATTTTTGAATCAGGCTATCATGTAGCCTGGTCTCCACCATAGTTTTTTAAGCACTGTTGAGTCCATCTGGGCTTCCCAGTAAGATCCACTCTCTATCTCAAAAACCAACTCAGGGAGAGATTAGTTCTTGTGTTTTTGACCTAAACAAACACACACACACACACACACACACACACACCACACACATTCTGAGAGAGAGAGAATTTGAGGTCAGAGAGAGAGAGAGGAGAGAGAGAGAGAGAGAAAACAAAGAAACAAACAAACATAGTTTTCTACAGAGAGAGATATATATTTTTTATGAGTTTGAGTTGGAGAGTCAGAATTTAGATAATTTTTCAGAGAGAAAATCAGATATTTTCCCTTTTTTTTAATAGATGTGTTCTTTTTTTTTTTTAAGATTTATTTATTCATTTATTATATATAAGTACACGTGGTGTTCAGATACAGAGAGACACAGATCTCTTTAGATGGTTGAGCCCTGTCTAGGGGCGAAAACTCGGGATCTCAGTAAGCGTAGTCAAGGTGCAACCACTGAGCCATTGGGCCTGGAGTCTTTTTTGAGACAAGGTTTCAAACATGTCCAAACCCTGGAGAACCCCTCCTGGCCTCTGTCTCTGACTCCCTTGGCAGGGTAAGGCATTGCCTGCCATTTCCGAATCGCTTTTCTTCTTCCTCTTCCTTCTCCTCCTCCTCCTCCTTCTTTTTTTTTTTTTTTTGTTCTTTTTTTCGGAGCTGGGGACTGAACCCAGGGCCTTGCGCTTCCTAGGTAAACGCTCTACCACTGCGCTAAATCCTCATCCCCCTCCTCCTTCTTTTTAATGGATACAACAGGAATATATTGTCTTTGATGATTTTTTTTCTCTTCTAGTATTTAACCACATTCTCAGTAATAGCTTTTACCTGTTGAAATGTCCACATATGATACTATATTTTTTGTCCCTGTAAATATTGGTTTTTTGCATGTAAATGGAGCCTCACAAATATCCATAATTATTCTCTTGTGTATTTTGTGTATCCCCAGCCAATAAACCACCCATTTGCTAAGAAAATGCCCCCGTGCCCCAGATGTCCCCAGGGTTTAATGGCCCTCATTACCTGAGAGCCTTATCATTTTAGAGAAGGCCCTTTTCCTCAGGCACTAGAAGCCAACTGGACATCCTGGGTTTTAACCCATATTGGGGAGGGGACCTCTGCCTCAGGCTGGGGCTCTAAAGGCAGGTCATTCTTTCATTCCAGCCCAGTGTCTGAAAAGTCAGGTTGGAAATAATGGTCTAAACATTCCCCATCATCAGAAACAAAGCAGATGATGCTTTGGGATGATCCAGAATGGGTATAATCTTCCTGGAAGATCTTGATGAACCAGACATAGAGGACTTTTTTTTTTTTTTTTAAACCATTTGTTTAGTTATTTATAATACAAGTACATATGTGCCATGCCGTGTTTCAGATACACACAATAAATAGAAGAAGGGCATTGGATCTCTTTACAGATGGTTGGAGCCACCATGTGTTGCCTGGCTGAACTCATGACCTATCTGGAAGAGAGAATCAGTCCTGCAAGTTGTTCTCCCCCACATGCAAACTGTCTTAATTCCTGTTTTATTGCTGTGAGCCATCTCATTTAACAGCCCTTTTTTTTTTTTTTTGACCATCGTGTCAGAGTTGGGGACCGGCACTGGAGCAGGGCCTTGTCTGAAAGCTGCGGGAGGAAGGGAAGAATGGACCACTTGACTAAATCCCCAACCCCCACAGTGACACACTTCCTCCAAGGAGGTCACAGTTTCTAATCTTTCTCCAAAATAGTTGCACAACTAGGAACCAAACATTCAAATGTATGAGGCTATAAGGGCCTTTCTCATTTAAACTACCATACACACCAAGGGCTCTGGACACACTGTCTATTATATGCCTTTTCAAAGATTTGTAATTTTTTAGTAGGTAAATGTTGAGATGTTTTAGAAGTTGTGACTAATTCAAATTTAGGACAATTCAGTCTCCTTTGTTCATATCTGTAAGTTGTATAAATTTAGATGTATATAGAAATCTCAAAAAACCAAAGTTAGAGACAGAGAGAGACAGAGAGACAGAGTTTTGTACACAGAAGACCCCCTACTGGGGCGAAAAGAACTCAGGACCATTGGGCCTGGAAGGTCCAAACAATCAGAACTCTTAACTGGCTGAGGATCAGTCCCTCCCTCCAGCCCAGGAAAGGACTTTGAGATGAGTTTGGCCATCTTAGAGATTTAACTGTAAGTCAAGGTAAAGTTTTGTAAATGGAATTCCCAGGACATCCCCAGCCAATAAACCACCCACTCTGAAAACCCCTGCCCACTCCCCAAGGTTTAATGGCCCTCATTACCTGAGAGCCTTAAATCGTCTTAGAGAAGGCCTTTTCTCTCAGGCACTGAAGCCAACTGGACATCCTGTGAACCCACCCAGCCCCCACCCAGGCTGGTTAAACTTCATTCCTTTCATTCCAGCCCAGTGTCTGAAAAGTCAGGTTGGAAATAATGGTCTGAAACATTCCCCCTAGACGAAGCAGATGATGACGATGATCCAGAATATAACTTCCTGGAAGATCTTGATGAACCAGACACAGAGGACTTTCGAACTGACCGCGCAGTGAGAATCACTAGTACGTTTGTCTGTCTATTACTACCTTTTCAATTTGTCTTTGTTTAGTATGTAGATGTTTTAGAAGTTTATGACTAATTCAAATTAGGAAAATTCAGTCTCCTTTGTTCATATCTGTAGTTGTATAAATTTAGGTGTATATGCAGAAATCTGTTACTTGCTTGTACACCTTAAGACCCTACTGGGAATTGAACTCAGGACCTCCGGAAGAGCAATCAGAACTCTTAACTGCTGAGCCATCTCTCCAGCCCAGGAAAGGACTTAAGATGAGTTCTTTTAGCTACTGAAGCAGGGTAAAGAGTTTTGTAGTGAATGGGGACAGGACAGAGAAGGCCCATTGCAAGCAGAAGAGCTTGCCGCCAGGAGGGTCAGGCAGGGGTAGGCTTGCTTTATCAGATAGTTCTCCATGTGTGTGTCTGTTCATGTTCTTGTTCGGTTTTGAGACAGAATCTCATTGTGTAGCCAGAGGTTGCTACTGACTCTCGCAGCCTGGTATGGTTCTGAATTATGAACAACTATTTTACATCAACCCCCTGAGAACTGGGATTACAGTTCTGTGTTCATTATAGAATAAGGGAACAATTCCTACGTCTTCCTGCTGGAATTTTAACTGGGTGGAAAGAGACTCCTGTCTTCTGTTCTTTCATGTGTCTCAAGCATCCTGATCAGGAGTTGAGATATGGCTGATGTTTCATAACTTTTGAGTGGCTGCATGGAGGATGGATATGAGCATTTGGTCAGATGCCTTGGAGAAACAGCGTTTGTTATCTCCTCGAAGTTCTTCCTTACTACAAACAGACCTCAGTGCTAACAGACTCCTTTGCTGCTTCTTTACAGAAAAAGAAGTGAATGGGCTGATGGAGGAGCTGTTTGAGACGGTGAGTAATGAGTTTTGACTCAGTGGATTAGTGGAATTCTGTAGAACGCTCTGTCCTTTATTATTCACAATTGTCTTTCCAGCAGAATGGTCTGTCTGTGTCAGGGCCACCTAGGAGTAGAGTGGCCAGAAAGTTCTAAGTGGTAGCCTCTTGATCATCTTCTACATGTTCTTCCTACAGGCTACCTTTGCAGACTATCATTAGGACACTGATCACAGATTTTGATCATAAAATTGTATCTTGATTTTAGGCAGTGTTTTAGTTGAAGCAGAAATTTGTATAGCCCAGGAAAGTTTACCCTCCAAAGAGAGATTGGACTGGGTGGTTCTAAAGGGGAGTAGCAGGTAAATCTGTCTCTTGGAAGATTTTTTGGTTGTGTGCGGACTGGAGAGATGGCTCAGAATCTGAGAGCACCTGCTGCTTTTCCAGAGGACCTAAGTTCAGATGTCGGGTTGTAGGTGCCACACAGAGAGAGAAGCCCACCAAGATGCTAAGCCTTCATTTTCCAAAGGAGCAGAGTGGTTCAGCCTTCTCAGAAAAGACTGTCACCCAGCTAACTCACTCCAGTTACTTTATTCAAACATTCTACAAGGTTAATTGGGGCTGGGCAAGGTTCCAAATACAAAGTTATCTTGCCCTTGCTGCCTGTGAGAGCAGACGGCCCACACAAACTTCAGTCCCTTTTGACCATGGCTAACCATAATCAAAATTAAGAACTCCAGGTTTGCCAGGAATACCTTAGGAGCGAGGTTGGTACGGCTGCCAATTCTCAGGTAACACTAAATGCAGATTCTCTAGAGAGACATTTCTTCAAGGTTCAAACAGTCGCAGAACAATTTCTCCTCTTCTACTGATTGACCCGCCCATAGTAAAGGCTTAGCTGAAACCCTGCACTCAAAGACACACACAAAGGCTTTACATACATACATACATGCCACTACGCCTTCCCCTCTTCTGTTTTAAGGTGAGGGATAACAATTCTGTCGAAGATTATGAAGTTATACACTAAATATGCTCTTTTGCCTATCTAGTTGTCTGACAGTTTTATGCAAATACATCAGAACACATTTCAAAGCCAGTAAAGTCATCATAAAGAATTGTAAAAATCACAAAAGGAAGAAACGTATCAAAACGATTCATGGGATTAAATGAGGCTACAGCATCTGTAAGACATTTTATAACATCCATTCCTATTATTTCAGGCATCTTCTTTGAAAATGTTTCTATACTTTCTTTCTGCAAATCATAACCATTTGAGAAGAGCTAAGATGACCTAACAAATGCATTTTAACCTTATCGCAATCATATTTGCCATCCTTGAATCTTTTTCTTTTTCTTTATTTACTATGTATACATCATACAGCTTTCTGCCTGCATATATGCCTACAGGCCAGAAGAGGGCACTAGACCTTATTACAGATGGTTGTGAGCCACCATGTGGTTGCTGGGAATTGAACTCAGGACCTCTGGAAGAGCAGTCAGTGCTCTTAACCCCTGAGCCATCTCCCCAGCCCCCATCCTTGAATCTTAAAGGCGTAATACAATAAGAAGTGACGACATTCCAATCACATTTCATTTGTTCTCTCAATAATTCTGATTGATCTCCAATGAGTATTCCAGCTTCTCTTGATTCGGCTACTGCATCAACTGTTTTCCTATCTGACTTTGTTGAATCCAAAATTTATGAGATTGCGTATTCCAGTCTTTCACAAACTTTGAACTTCTTTATGAAGAGCAACTCAAGCTGTGGTAGCAGTTTCAGTTACTGCCATGATTCCCAGTACCTCAGCACTTATCAGTCTCCCTTCTGTCGTTTTTTTTTTCTAATATTCTTTCAGCAAGGGTCTGTAGTAGCATTATCACAGGTGAGTCTTGACAACCTCACGGTATCCACTCTGAAAAGCAGCATGTAAAGACATACCAGCATTGGCACAGGTCTGAAGAGTACAGCGTCTACAGTGACGCTATATTATTAGAGTGCCACTGAACGTGTCTCACAGTACAGATAAGGTAATGGTACGTAAAGGTGTGACTTTGATCTGTTAATCTGTCTGACTTTGATCAGTGAAATCTGTCGTTATTAACGTTTAAGTCACTGTTCCCTGCTTCAAGTGGTGAGAAGCACTTGCTAATTACTGCAAATTATCCTGAATAGAAGTACCAAATTGTAGTAGAGGGCCTGACATTCCAACTCCATCCCTCTCAATAGAGTATTTAGTCGCAGAGGTAACTTCCTGTTTTACTTGAATTGGACAATCGCCATTTCAATTCTGAGTGAGAGTATAGTCCTGGAGGGGACCCCTAAGGGCGCTAGTCAGTGACTTCTCCATGGGTGATACTAACTGTCACCTAAGGGTTCCTACCTATGCTTCGCTGTCAGTATATCTAATCAACTCTTTATTAGAAATAGTGCTATTAATCTTTTGTCCCTCAAATCCAAATACCCTCAAATCCAAATATATGAAGAATAGAATAAGATTTCTATTTCTTGGGGCTAGAGAGATGGCTCTGTGGTTGAGAGCACTGACTGCTCTTCCAGAGGTCCTGAGTTCAAATCCCAGCAACCACATGGTGGCTCACAACCATCTGTCATGAGATCTGATTCCCTCTTCTGGTGAGTCTGAAGACTGATATAGTGTGCTAATATATAATAAATAAATCTTTAAAAAAAGAATTCTGTTTCTTAAGAGTTTCTATAAAAATTCTGCATAGTGCTATGATCAATTCTAGATAACCAAATTTGAGAAGTTATATTTAAACCAAGAATTTCATAACCCATATAAGTAGGAATTTCTTTATTTCCACAATATAATTTATAATTTCCTTACCCTCTACAGGTTGAGCAGGTCCCTGATGGTCATAAAGACTAGGTAACCAAGAAGATCATTGTCAACCACAGGAGTACCCACGTCTTCCCAGTACACTCCTGTGTTAATTGGTAGATTAGAAATATAAGCCCAATAATTATGATTTGTCCCTGTTACCTGTTCCGTTACCACAGACAGGACAGCGAGAAATAGGCTGTAGTGTTCAGAGGCTTCCCAGACAGTCAAACTATTGTTTCCCCTTCATCAGCCAGTTTCTTAAGCTGTCCCCATAGAGGAGGACCAGCCGTCTGCTTCAAAACTTCGTTTTTTCCTTCTTAAAGCCATGCTATCCACATCAGCAGCCATGGCTTCTCTTTTGCTCATGTCAAATTTCAGTTAGTTTTGATGGAATCCATAGATTTTTTTTCCTCTTGTAGAAACAAAGGCATTTCTTCTACCCCACCATCATGCCTTCTCTGCTTTCCATTCTGAGTTAAGACATCCTTGTTTTTCTACAATTCAATGCTGTTCGGTTGCTGTTGTTCCTGTTTCATTAGCATTTAAAACTTTTAAAGTTAACACAGCATTGTTCAGTCTGACTTTGGAGCTTTTTATCATTTTCCCTTTTCATTTTAAAAGCATCTCATTTAATGCATGATTAGATCTTTCCACAGTTGCTTGTCTTATAGGGTCCTGAAGAATATCTGTCGTATGCTTTATATGATGTGAAAAATTGTTTCATTTTATTAGAAACATAAGTAGGGGGGTTACCAGTTTTAATTTGTTGTAGGATCCCCTCTAATAGCCATTGTTTCTGATGAATGTATAATTACACAGTCTGCCATTAATAGACCTTAAGGCAGTTACCCTTGGAAACCCTGAATAAGTATCAATAGTATGATGTATATAATTTAGCCTTTCAAATTCTGTTAAATGAAATACATCTATTTCCCAAATTTCATTTCTTTGTTTGCCTTTAGGATTACTACCTGCAGGTATAGAGATTTGATTATATAAGGAACAATTGTGACAATTGTTAATGATTCCTTAGCTTGTTGCCATGGCACTGAAAGCCTCTTCCTTAGGTCTTTACTGTTAATGTGATGCATGTCATTGGAAATTTGATGTTTCTAACACATTTCCTATTTATAGTTGGTTTATTTCCATTTTGTAAGTGGTCCTGGCAATCTAGTATGAGAGAACAAGTAGGAGTTCTATATAATACATACTTTCTGTCTCTAATTGCCTGTTGCAGTTGCATAAATAATAAGGTTAATTCTGACTTATCAGCAACAAGTTCAACAGTTTCTATATGTAAAAAACTAATGCATATTGAGAATCTAATTATACTTACAACTTAGAACTATTAGAAAAATCTAATAGTACCATAAGAATTGCACATAACCCTGATTTTTGAACAGAATAGGAATTTGAATTACTTTACTTATGTTTCCTGATTCATAACCTGACATTCTTAATTTATTTGCATCATTGTAAAAATGTTAAAGCTTTGAAGATCAGTGATTTCTTTTGTTTTTAAATATTCATGGGAGAATTCATTCTGTCCTTTTTAAAAATTGAAGTCTTTTTTGGGGGGGGCATCTTTATTGTTAATTTCTTCCAAGTAATTACTGCTGGCTCTCTGCCAGTTATCATCAATCATCCATAATTATGTAATTTGAGCCTTTGTTTATGGGACTACGATCTCTGGTTGGATCAAATTCTGTTGACTGACAAAGTCTTATTCTGCCTCTAATAACTAATTCAGAACCTTTTTCTATATAGGTTTTTAGTATTTTAGTCTGTTTATATGGTAAAAAAAAATTCATTCTAAAATATTATCTTCTCCTTACCAAATTATTCCAGAATGATTAGATAGTAAAATAACTAAAATATAGTGAAGTTTAGGGTCTAATCTGTTCACATGGGCACCTTACTATCGCTGTTCTGTTTGGGCCGGTTCCTTTTCTGCTTTAGCCATTAATTTTTATGAGCTGTTTAAATTTGAATCACATTGCAGGTTTAGAGACAAATTATTTAACTCTTGAGTAGTTAATCCAGTAGTAGTTAAGGCACAACCAATTAATAGCTCCCAATAATTTTTGAAAATTATTAAGCATTTTTAATTTGTCTCTTATAATCTGAACCTTTTAAGGTTGAATTTTTTTTGTTGACTCAGTTTAAATTTTAAATAATTTATAGACTTTCCTTTCTGTATTTTTTTCAGGTGCAATCTGTAGTCCCCAGTAAGGTAAATTCTTTTTCTGTTTCATTAAACACTTTTCCTAAGGTATTTGTGTCAGAGTCAGCCAATAAAGTCTCATCCATGTAATGGTAAATGATGGATGGAGGAACCAGTGTGTAAGTTATTGTTAGCTATTGTTGCACCAGGTATTGACATGCATTAACTATTTAACACGCCCTGAGGAAGACATTCCACTGATATCTCTCTACAGGTTTAATGTTATTATACATGGTCACAATAAAAGCAAATTTTCCTGTCCTGTTTTTGTAAGGGAATAGTAAAAAATTCAATCTTTTAGATCAGTAACTATCATAGGCCAACTCCTAGGTAATATAGAAAGCAAATGAATTCAAGTCTGCAAAGAACCCACAGGCTGCATTACTTTATTTACCACTCTTAAACTTGTTCCTATTCTCCATTTACTGATTTCTTTTTCATTACAAATACCAAGGACGAGTAGACTCCTCAGCGTGGTTAGCATCAGTTTTTTCTGCTCAAGTGCCTGTAGTTTTTCTTTTGTTAAGGACCATTGATCTGTTCATTTCCATCTAGCCATTTTAAAGGCAGGCCTGTTGGTATATGATTAACAGTGACCTCTACTCTAAATTTGGAAAGCTAACTCCTTCTTTCCCCTGCTTATGGACAACCTGTATAGCCTGTGATCTTCCGTGATAATTTTTTTCCAATACATTTTCCAGGAATATAACTCATTTTAAATATAATCTTATGAACTGTTTCTGAAATTGAAGGACTACTAATTTGAATTCCCCATTGTTCTAACAAATCCCTTCCCCATAGGGTTACGGCTATGTCAGCCACATGCGGTTTTAACTTTCCTGTTTGACCTTCTGAACATCCAGTCAACACTGGTTCACATGAGATACTGTTCCAATACCTATAAACTGAGTGGAGACTTCTTGCAAAAGCCAATTTTGATTCTATGACTCTTCAGAAATTATAGATACATTTGTCCCAGTGTTCACTAAACTTCTAATTTGAATATCATTTCTCATTTACCTTAATTTTGGCCTTTCATCATTGATAACAATTTGCCAAAATACTTTCCTCTCAGTACTTCTGTCTTAGGGTTTCCATTGCTATGAAGAGACACCGTGACCCAGGCAACTCTTTTTTTTTTTTTAAGATTTATTTATTATATATACGTACACTGTAGCTGTCCTCAGATACACCAGAAGAGGGCATCAGATCTCATTACAGATGGTTGTGAGCCACCATGTGGTTGCTGGGATTTGAACTCAGGACCTCTGGAAGAGCAGTCAGTGCTCTTAACCACTAAGCCATCTCTCCATCCCGACCCAGGCAACTCTTATAATTGGGGCTGGCTTACAGGTTCAGAGGTTCAGTCCATTATCATCTAGGTGGGAACATGGCAGAGTCCAGGCAGGCATGGTGCAGGAGGAGCAGAGAGTTCTACATCTGCATCTGAAGGCTGCTAGGAAAAGACTGGCTCCCATGTGTCTAGGAGGAGGGTCCCAAAGGCCACCCCTACAGCGACACACTTCCTCCAGCAAGGCCACACCTTCTAATGTGGGCCAAGCATATGCAAACCTTCACAACTTCCAAGTCCTCCTGCCCTATGTATTGGAACTGCTTTACCTGATATGGGAGTAATAGTAATTGAGCCATCACATGGATCTAATTGTATGATTTTCATAACATAAGTCTCGATTATAATTTCACCTTAATAATCTTCATCTATTAATTCTGGATATAAATAAAGCTCTTAAGTTGTAAACTACTACTTCCCAAAATTATCCCTACTGTTCCAGTGGCTATTTATATCAGGGTTTGTGGAGACAGGGAAAATACCCACGGAGTGGAAGAGCAGCACTGCCTGAGTAGCGTGCATTAAATCTCCGAAGCGGAGCTTCTGTCCCCTGACCGCCTTGTTGGTGAACTGGCCCCGGGCTGACAGGACGCTGTTGCTTTGTGTTGTTTGTTCTCGGGTCCTGAGATCCTTGGGTTCCTTGTCTGGTTTCCCCAATGTAAAAAATCACCTTGGCGATCTGCTGACTGGCGTTGATTAGCCCAATATCTGCCCTTTTCACATCTATTACAAATTCTTGATGGTATATTTTATTTTGAAATGAGGCATTTCCTTTAGTAAGGAAATGACTACATTCTTTTTTTTTCAAATGTCCAACTTTCCCACGGTTGACGTATCACGTTTTTGAGTTAAAATCCTTTAGCTAAGGATTGTCCAATTAACGTTGCATCATATCCTGCAGGTTGATCATCAGCAGTAGTTTTAAGCCACTCCTTTGGGGAAATAGCTTGAGGTTTGTTTTTTTTTAAAGATTTAT